>NW_024424230.1:52795487-52796387 GCF_017311325.1 Ursus maritimus | reverse complement strand
AATAGAATCCAACAGGACATTAAAAGGATTATCCATCATGACCAAGTGGGTTTCATCCCTGGGATACAAGGGTGGTTCAACATTTGCAAATTGATCAGTGTCATAGATTTTATCCAGAAGGAAAAAGCCAAAAATCATATGATTCTCTCAATAGATGCAGAAAAAGCATTTGACAAAATACAGCATCCTTTCCTGTTTAAAACCCTTCAGAGTGTAGGGATAGATGGTACATTCCTCAATCTCATAAAAACCATCTATGAGAAGCCTACAGTAAATATCATTCTCAATGGGGATAAGCTGGAAGCCTTTCCTTTAAGATCAGGAACATGACAAGGATGCCCATTCTTGCCATTATTATTCAACATAGTACTAGAATTCCTTGCAACAGCAATCAGACAACAAAAAGGGATAAAAGGTATCCAAATTGGCAAAGAAGAAGTCCAACGGTCTCTCTTCGCAGATGACATGACACTCTATATGGAAAACCCAAAAGAATCCACTCCCAAACTATTAGAAGTTATAGAGCAATTCAGTAATGTGGCAGGATACAAAATCAATGCTCAGAAATCAGTTGCATTTCTATACATGAATAATGAGACTGAAGAAAGAGAAATCAGGGAATCCATTCCATTTACAATAGCACCAAAAGCCATACGTTACCTTGGAATTAACTTGACCAGAGACGTAAAGGAATCTATACTTAGAAACTATAAATCACTCTTGAAAGACATTGAAGAAGACACAAAAAGATGGAAAAATAGGGGGCGCCTGGGTGGCACAGCGGTTAAGCGTCTGCCTTCGGCTCAGGGCGTGATCCCGGCGTTATGGGATCGAGCCCCACGTCAGGCTCCTCCTCTATGAGCCTGCTTCTTCCTCTCCCACTCCCCCTGCTTGTGTTCC
>NW_024424230.1:52737803-52794784 GCF_017311325.1 Ursus maritimus | reverse complement strand
CAGTGTGGAGGTCCCTTACAAAGTTAAAAATTGAGCTACCCTATGATCCAGCCATTGCACTACTGGGTATTTACCCCAAAGATACAGACGTAGTGAAGAGAAGGGCCATATGCACCCCAATGTTCATAGCAGCATTGTCCATAATAGCTAAATCGTGGAAGGAGCCGAGATGCCCTTCAACAGATGACTGGATTAAGAAGATGTGGTCCATATATACAATGGAATATTACTTAGCTATCAAAAAGAACAATTTCTCAACATTTGCTGCAACATGGATGGCACTGGAGGAGATAAATGCTAAGTGAAGTAAGTCAAGCAGAGAAAGACAATTATCATATGGTTTCTCTTATCTATGGAACCTAAGAAGTAGGAAGATCGGTTGGGGAAGAAAGGGATAAAGAAAGGGGGGGGTAATCAGAAGGGGGAATGAAACATGAGAGACTATGGACTCTGAGAAACAAACTGAGGGCCTCAGAAGGGAGAGGGGTGGGGGAATGGGTGATGGGTAGTAAGGAGGGCACGTATTGCATGGTGCACTGGGTGTTATACACAACTAATGAGTCATCGAACTTTATATCAAAAACCAGGGATGTACTGTATGGTGACTAACATAATTAAAAATATTAAAAAAAAATATTCAAAGTATCACACAAATTCATTTAGTTGAAAACCTGTGATACTAGGTACTATGTGAAAAGCCTAATTTGCAAGATGCTTTGAAGGTGTAGGAAAGAGAAAGGACGTAAAATATATTTGTGCAAATGGATGCAATTAATATAGAATAAAAACAGATTTATTAAGATAGTTACAAAATGGTGCAGGCGATCAGGGACAGGTCTATGAAGGAAAGGCTATTTCAGTGGAAATATTTCTGGACTAGAGAAATGGGAAAAAAGGGGAAGGAAAAGTCATTGTTTTAAATAAAATTTCCAAATTATCTTTAATTTTTTGAATTTCAAAAATACAATTTTTTATATATAAAAAGTACTTTGTAAATTGTAGCCGTCTTCCACCTGTTAAGGTCATCTAACACTTTATGCTCTCATTGTTCTAAATTACTTGCAGTTTCTCTCTGATTTCACACCTTAGTGTCTGTGATCATGTAATCCCCTCTGCCTCGAACACTTTCCCCAACCTCTTTTATCTTAGAATCTTTTACTCACTTTTCAGAATCATTTCAAGCATATTATCTTCCCCAAAGTATTTTTCACACCTGTACACTTTCATTCAGCCAATGAGACTGGTCCAAACATGGTCTCCTGTGCGTCCAGTGGTCCCAAGGGTGCTTCTCTCTTAGTATCTACCACATATTCTTGGAATTGTCTATGGAGGTACCCATCTCTGCTGGTAGATTATAAATATTTCTGGGCCAAGGGCCATGTCATAATCCTTCTTATACCCTTATGATATAGTACAGTACTTTGAATATGGTTTGGACTCAGTAGATGTGGAATTGAGTTGTACTTTGACTTTCCAACGTATATTCTAAACTGTGCTATGTTGTAGGTTTGGGGCACAAATGAAGGGGGATTCTGCTCCGTGTGGACTGTCTTTATTTTGTATGTGTGATGAAATGGATGAGGGATCTTTATTACCTCTAATCGTAATGATCTTTGTTGGCTCCTAAGAGGTGTATGAGGATTAAGATCTACATTATTTCATGTCAGGGATGACTTATTCCAAAGGGGTATTCTACAGCAGCCATTCCTCAAGTCAGTGAATCAGAGAACTCTCCGGAAACATGCCAATATTAATGTCTGTTATAAAGGAATAATCATTTTTATGTATCAGTACAGTGGAGAGCCACCTGACTCCCAATTCTTCAACATTGAGAGGTTTTTTTAGAAGATCCTCAGGTCTCATAAGGAGTCTACTTCCTTGTATTATCTCCATAATGTCAGCTCTCCTCATATTGCTTTACCTACCCCCAGCACTTCTGCTACTGGTAAAAGTCACCCCCTCAATGTGCTGAAATCATTCCCAAACCAAAGAGAAGAACACGATTGCTGAACAGAGGGTAAAAAGTGCTTAGGAGGGAGAATCTCAGCTGAGATTTAGAGCAAGGCCCGTCAAGAGAGAGGTCAACCAAGGCTGAATTAAAACAAATTTGTTGAATCCTTCAGATAAGCCGTAGCAGCACACCCAAGACCTGAAGACTACTTACGATTTCCGTGCGGTATTTTTCCAAGCTCGTGGATGTCTGTTGAATTTTTTTTCTTCTGTAAATGAGAATCTAAGATAGTGGACCCTCCCTAAATCAAGGTGCATGATAGAAATTCTGCTACCAGGAAATCAGTTTGAAGAGAGAACTGGGAGTTTTGGAAAATAGAGGTATGAATACTATTTGCAAAGTGTTAATAAGCTTAATTTTTTCTGGGGGAACTGGGGGCTGAGTTGGTTAAGCTCTGACTCTTGATTTCAGCTCAGGTCATGCTCTCAGGGTTGTGAGATCGAGCCCTGTGTGGGCCTCTGTGCTCAGCCTGGAGTTGGCTTGGGATTCTCTCTCTCCCTCTGCCTCTGCGCCTCCTTCCTGCACATGCACACTCTCTCTCCAGAATAGATTAGTCTTAAAAACTTAATTTTTTTGATTTATTCTATTATTTAAAAATACTTTGTCCTACCTAGATACAGTCCACGCCCCTACCATGGAGTACTAGTCTTGTTTCATGGGGTATTACTATTCCTTAGTCTTCAGCTTTCTGGTCTCTTCATCTGTTTAGTGCTCTTATAAATTAAAAATAATTATACTAAAATCATTATAAAATCCATGAGGGCAATGGCCATAACTCCCTTACCTTGGCACAATATATGTGTTTTGAATGGATAAATGAATAAAGTCATCAGTACACTCTGTAAGTAATGAATTTGCATTTCTTTCTCTTTCTCTTTTTTTTTTTTTTTTAAAGATTTTATTTATTTGTCAGAGAGAGAGAAAGAGAGAGAGCACACAAGCAGGGGGACCAGCAGGCAGAGGGAGAAGCAGGCTCCCTGCTGAGCAGGGAGCCCGATGTGGGACTCAGTCCCAGGACCCTGAGATCATGACCTGAGCCGAAGTCAGACGCTTAACTGACTGAGCCACCCGGGCGTCCCAATGAATTTGCATTTCTTATAAACCAAAACCTGTGGTTAGTTCCTTACATGCACAAACTGATTTAATTTTTGTCTCTCTATACAGTGTGTACCACAATATGCCCATTTTACAGTTTGGGAAGTTGAGATGTAGAGAAACTAAGTGATTTGATCCAAGCCACCCTCTAATAAATGGTGTGGTCAGAATCTACAGAAAAGCATCGTGCAGTTTGCAGGTTGTGACCCCAGGCTACTGTGGAGCCATGGGGCGGAGTGGGAAGCAGCATGGGAGTGGCCAGAAGGCAAGAGTCTTCCCTCTACTCTGCATGTGATCTTCCCCAGCCTGGGCGCCCTCACTTGTAAATATAGAGGGTAACAACAGGTTATTGTGAGGATTAGATTAAGACCAAGGTGATAATGAACTGTCTGGCGGAGAAGTAAAGGTATTTCTGAAAGGCTTGGTAAACAGAGAAGTGGGAATTGCTGAGTGTAGGCAGGAGTGAGTGGAGAGGTTGCCTTCTCTTGGAGTTTACTAAACTGAGGGACCCGAGGGCTGGGGAAGCCTGAGATGTCCCTGGAAACCTGGGTCAGTCAAGGGCCCGGGGGGTAGGATGTGGAACCAAAAGAAATCTTTTTTTTTTTTTTTAATAGATTGGTATTTGCAGAATCTATATACATATACAGAGCCTAGATACTAATTAACCTTAGAAGGTCTTCATCACTACTATAAGGTATTTTTTAAGTCTTAAAGTGCATATTAGTAGTTTAAATGTGATTGGAGAATGTTTTTGGTTACGGAATGATGCTGTCTGCTAAAGCTTATTCCTTTTGTGCTGTATCTGGAACATATCTCAGGGTTTCTTTCAAATATGGGAGAGAGTTAAAAGGTTTTTTCTCATCTAATTAAGGATGCAGGATTACCTAACTGAATTATAAAGGGGCTGATCTCTCTCCATCCCTCATCCCCTGTCCTCCTGCTTCTTTTTCTAAGTGAATTAACATGCAATTTAAATTGAATGAATGATAGCCTATCAGGAGATAAACTTTAATAGCTCCCGGAACAAAAACTAATAGGAAAATAAGCTTAAGTGAATCTAAAGTTGCCTTAAAATTTAGTTTGAGGTTGGATTTTGAATCACGTAATGTGCAAGTTCCAGAGTTCAAAAATATGTATTTCAGTTTTCATTTTGTGTGTGTGTGTGTGTAAAAATTGGAGACAACATTACTAAACCATGGGGTTTAAGTGTAGCAACAGTGACTATATTGACTTTAATAGTTTATAACTAACCATAAATTGTTAGAACTGGAGGGGACTTTGAACACAGCATTTCTCTGAGTCCTGCAGAAGCCTAGTCTTATTAGATGCCCTGGGAAAAAATTGTTCTCTGTGCAATGAAGTTGGGAAACAGTGCACACAGTTGCTCTTTCTTGGAAATTGACGATGCAGTGAACTTACTAAGGACTGAGAATTCTGTAACAATGAATCATATTGATCTCTGTTTAACTGAAGGTTTCTGTAGTGTGCTTTACCATGGAACCTTTCTTGATAAACAGTTATTAGCGACTTAAAGGAAAACATATGGGATATTTAGTCCCAGGTCAAGTGACTTTGTCCATGGCCACATAAACTCAAGGATCTTGATTCCCAAGCTACTACAGGTAGCTAATTCCTTATCAACAAGAACAGAAAATGTAGTTGTTATGGTTTATTTTTAGAGAACATATGGTTACTAATTGGTGATTTTTTTTTTAATGTTCACAAACCATCTCTTTAATAACCTGTCGTGAAATGTTGCTGGTTATTAAGTTTATCAATCTGGGATTAATACTTTCTGAAACTTGAAATATTTGCCAATTTTCAATCCTCTGATATCTTTTTCACTTGCTTTGGTTTCCCAAAGATGACTGATAGTGGTTCTGTAAACACCTACTCCAGTCTCATAATCTGATTCATCTGGTTTGGATATTTAGAATCTTCGGAAGCAACAAATTACTCCGTTATGATTACCTTATACATCTTAATTTCTTCTCCACTTTAACCATTGTTTTGCCTTTTCTAATTCTTCTTAAAGAAATGGAAGATAAGTTTTATTTCTGTTTATTACTAGTTGTATAAAACAACATTAATGGTGTATTATTTAATCTAATATATAATACTTGTATGATAGCTTTTGGAGCTTTAGATAGAAAACAAATATTTCAATATTTTTTGCTTATGATATACCCATAATTTGAATTTAACCCTGTAGTATTTGTAGACTTTACCCTGAAAAATTAACTCATACATTTGTATTAATTCCTAATTCATTGAACACATTAGTGTCCCCACTCCCCAACAACAAGGGGGAAATTCTTAAGCTTCTCTATAGAGCTGAGAGAGCCCACAGCCTGG
Source organism: Ursus maritimus (assembly GCF_017311325.1). NCBI lineage: Eukaryota > Metazoa > Chordata > Mammalia > Carnivora > Ursidae > Ursus > Ursus maritimus. Next base: position 52,789,323 of record NW_024424230.1, on the reverse strand, counting down.
CAATATAAAATAAGAATTTGGAGGGGCCAGTCTCAAATGACATTTATTAGTGAGAAGACATGAAGCCTAGAGAGGAATACAGTGCATGTCGAGCAGCTTGGAGTACGTACATGTGTAACCCTGAGCAGGGTCACTGTTACTATACTAATTACTGATGACGGTCACCCCTGGAGAAAAGCTTTCTTTCAGAAAACTTAAGAGCTTTGTATCCTAGAGAGTTGTGTTCTCTGTGAAATGTTGAGGCAGGGAGGTGCCTCAGCCTGGTGAGCCTGCGAAGGGAGCTGGTGAAAGGGGGGAGGGTAAAGGAAACAAACAGGTTTCAACAAGGAATTGGGACCAGCTTCGTGTGAAGCGGGATGCAGGGCAAACCACCGATTCCAGGTAGCACAGCCCCATAGTGATAGGTAACCTTTCCGACGCTTCTGCTATGCCTAGTGTTTCCCAAAGTATAATTTCACGTCCTTCTCAGCACAGCTGTATGAAAGATGACCATTATCCTCACTGCAGATTTGAAAGCTAAGGCTCAGGGACATTCAGGATTTGTTAAAGATCCTGTGAAGAGGCAGGGCCGGAATCTAGATCTGAGTCTGTTGCTTCCAGAATCCAGGAACTTGGCCAGATCCTGGCTATCCTGTCCTTTGATAAAAGTGTCCAGGCAAGACGTTGACCCTGACCATCCAGGATATCTAAACAGAATGAGTACAGCTGGAGGGACATTTGACAAAACATTCACTCAGCTGCCATGAACTTTAAGGAAGGGTGCTAAGCACCAGGGCTATCATGAATTAAGCAGAGTATTTACTTCTGGGAGGTCTCAGTCTGATGTGTGAGACAAGTACCCCCAGTGCATTCAAACGGCACAGAGAAGATGGGAAAGCATTTGATTTTGCATGTCTTCTGATGAGATATGCACTTCTCAGACCCCACAGTCCTCCCCACTTCCTGCAGTGACTGCACTCACCCATTGTCAATACGCTCCTGACCCCTACGACGGTTGAGTTGGCAGCTTGGCCCCAGAGTCTTCAGTACAGAGGCAGGAGGGGTGGTGTTGGGATAGATCCAGTCGTAGTGACGTAATGTAAATATCATCGGGAAATAATGTGACGTAGTTTGTCAATGTTATACTTATCGATATTTTCTTCCTACCCAATTTTATATTTAATTTCCCCCCTCATTTTAGCAGAAATCAATCATCCTTTTATTTATCTAATTTATGACGTTTTCGTATCTGCCACTTTTCTTATTTATATTTTTGCCCTTGGTAAAAAATTTTAATTGTATTTTTATTGCAAAAGCAATATACATTTATAGAAAAGAGAAGAGGTCACCTTAATCCTATTGCTCAAAGGCAAACACTGTTACTGTTAACTTCTGGGGTTTTATTATGTTCAAGTGTATGCATTTTAAGTTATTTTATAAAGTCGGGGCATTCTCTGTATGTCATGTAACTCGTTTCCGAGCCTCCCCCCACCTTAGGATATCTTAGATGTTTTCACCATATCATTAAACATTTTTAAACTTTTTTAAAAAAGATTTTTATTTATTTATTGACTTGAGAGAACATATGAGCAGGGGGAGGGGCAAGAGGGAGAAGCAGGCTCCCCGCTGAGCAGGGAGCCTGATCTGGGGGCTCAACCCCAGGACTCCAGGATCATGACCTGAGCCGAAGGCAGACACTTAACTGACTGAGCCACCCAGGCGCCCCTAAACATTTTAATTTTGAGTTACAGAGTATTTTATTGAAAGGGTATATCATAATTTATTTAATCCATTTTCTATCAGTGGATATTGCTTGACCTTAATAGTAATCATTATCTTCTAATTTTAACCTGAATTTGCAAGTAAGTATCCAATGTGCCTTGTACAGTTATTAAGAAAGAGTTAAGTTTCTTCATGATTCTTACCATTGTCCATGCTAGTGACTTTCTATTAATATTTCTGAGATGACAGGAGCCAAAAATGGTCCATTTTAACTAATCCTTGACAGAAGAATGTGAAGCAAAGAAACGTTCAGGTAGCTCTCGAGAATGGCCTCACTTCTCTTTTTGGACACTAGGTGTCGCTTTAGTTGTTGAAAAGGATTTTTAGGCCTTTAGAAAAGGAAGTTCTTCAGAGTAGACCTGTAGGTTTAATTTTTTTTTTTTTAAGATTTTATTTATTTATTCGACAGAGATAGAGACAGCCAGCGAGAGAGGGAACACAAGCAGGGGGAGTGGGAGAGGAATAAGCAGGCTTATAGCGGAGGAGCCTGATGTGGGGCTCGATCCCAGAACGCCGGGATCATGCCCTGAGCAGACGCTTAACCGCTGTGCCACCCAGGCACCCCTGTAGGTTTAGTTTCTGCCTAATCTTTACAGCGATTACTTATATTTTTTCTACCTCAAAAAAAATTTTTTTTTGCTTTTCTCCTCTTTGACTACCGTGTGTGGCTGGCATAATCAGATAAGTCCATTTCTGCTTTGTCTACTTTTTTTTTTTACTCTCTGAAATATTAATATTCCTCTCCCTCACACCTTGTTAGTCTGAACTAAAAGGCAACACAAACAAACAAACAAACAAAAAAAAAACCTAAAAGAAGAAAAAACCATCAACCAAAAATCCTGGATTGAAAGAGCTACAGGATCTTAAATTTGAGGTCTCAATTCAGTTGTAAAATCCCGCGTAAGTAAAGCTTTCTTTTAGTTTTCTATGAAATAATGAATATGAACTTTCAAAAACCCCGTTTATGAATTATCCATGTGTTGGGGATCTGTGGGGCTGGCTTGAATCCAGCTCAGTTGTTCTATTATCATCTTGTTAAATATTATACTCCTGGGGGTGTGTTTGTATATACAGAGAAGGCGGCTTGCTTCAGGGACACAGTAAGAAGGCGCATGCTATTAAACTCCTTTTGATTCCTACAGGCAGTTAATTTCTTGGTTATTGGTTGAGTAGAAGGATGGTGGGAGTTGGTTTTTGTATTAGTTAGCTTAAATTTGACGTTGATGGACATACGAATTCCCCCAACCAGCCTGCTTACCTCTCCTGTTGGGACAACTAGTTTGATTCCAGTTATTCAGGGAAATGAATGTCTCTGTGCTTAAAGTTTTATTTTTTTCAAATTCAGCTTATTTCCCAAGGATAAAGTCCTATGAATGAAATTACCAGGGCAAAAGGTATGCACATTTTAAAAAATCTTAATACATATTACATAATTGATTTTAAAACAGATCAACTGATTCATAATGTAGAAGGGCCACAAAATTGTTCTTCACTGATAGGTTTTTAGTTTAGTTGTGGTTCAGTTACTTATGACACGACCATTTCGGAGGAGTTTGAAGGTTTTTCTCTCTCACTGCAGATTTATGGGACCATCTCTTTTCTTTCAGAGAAAATTAGATTTCTCTCTCTTTTTTGTAACTTACCATATTATATTCAATATGATTATTTGTAATAAGTTATAAAGGTTTTCATAAACCCACTTGCTAGGTTTCTTTCTTTTTTTTTTAATCTTGGAATTTGTGCCAGATGGACCTGCTGACTTTGTTCGTATCAAAGTTTCCAAACATCCCTGCAGACTTTTTTTTTTCTAGTTTTTTTCTGACCTTGTTTTCTAGGCGTTAAAAAGTGACTTAAAATATTACTAAGAGGACAAATCTTTAATTTAGTCTGTTTTCTTTCCTTATCTGCTTTGTAGAAGTTGAGACGCAGACATTATTCTTGGCTTCCTGATAATCTTTCTGGATAAAGCTGTGGGGTTGTCATCTACAATATCTGAAAAATCTTATCTCTTTAAAGGACTAAGGGATTGGGGTGAGCCAGACAATCTCTTGGACTCTATGAATCATACGCCTGGGCTCTCTGCCTTGCAGGCAAAGCTAGGGGACTGTCTCCTGATAGGGGAAAATCTGGTTTAGTCCTTTGATGCTTTTGAGCCACTTATAAAAGATAGACTGGCAGGATACTATCTACTAGGAGTAAGAAAAAGATGGTAGACGAGTTGGAATACTTTTACAGTCAGTAGAATTCTAACCAGAATTTTTGACTTGCCTAGATAATTACCTTAGAAAATATGCTATCAATATCTGACTGCTATAACAATATATATTTGTAATAAAAATGTGAGAATTGAAGCAAATACATAAAAGATGCATTAGTCCAGAATCTCTTGTTATCAGCTGAGAGAAACCCAATCACACTAACACAAGCACAGCAGAAATGTATTGCTCACATAAATAGAAAGTCAGGAGGTTGAAGTTTCAGAAAAATATGGATCTAATGGTGGTATGGAATCTAATGATGATATTCTCTTGATGGAAGAGAATATTTCCTGAGAGAATTTCTCTTTTTCTCTCTCTCTCCTTAGTTTCTATCTTCCTATGTCCAGGCTGCATGTCCGAAGGCTGTCTTAATCTGGTGGCAAAACATCACCAACAAGACAAGGTCCCACTGGCAGCTCGAGGTTAACAGTGGCTTTACCAGCTCATAGTGATCCCAGAGGGAAGACAGGGACTCTTTCCCGATGGCTGCGGGGAAGATGCTGATGGGCCAGGTTTAGAGCCTGTACCCATCCCTGTACTAACACTGGCCAGTAGTTTACTAGCATCCTCCAGCTGGGTCACAAGCCTCCCTCTGCACTCAATGATGAGGTCAAGTTACCTAGAGCACACAGTAGGGTTAGCCATAAGTTAGAGGGGTTGTGTTACATGGAAAAAGTGGAAAGGGGATGTGTTCTTGGTGGAGAGAATAATAGCTACTCCAGGTAGCTACAGAAGAAAATGGCGGGGAAAGGAGCTTGCAGAAGCATAATGGGCACCTGAACACAAGAACACATGGTTTCACATGATGTGTCTGGACTGTGGATGGGAAGCCTGGGGTAGTAGGCTATCTTGACTGCAGGACCCAAACAGCAGCAAATGGGATGAGGTGTCACCAGTAAACATATGTTCCGCTCTCCAGTCCCCCACCGCTAATCTTCCTTGTCTCTGGCAGACCAAGGGGCTAACTCTAGGGAAGAAAAACTGAAGTTCTGCACTGTTAAAGAAATTAAAGCCTAAAAGTACATGATAAAACTGAATCTAGATAAGAGGAAATAGAAGCATCCCGCTGATCCTTGAACTTCTATCTCACATTCTGACATTTTAAACCACAGTAGTTATTATTTGGGCATTTAGGACATAAGAAAATGAAGAAAAATATTCAGCAAATTATAGATACTTATATGTAGAACTTTTTGCCATGATGAAGCAAAAATGCCATATTTTAGGGCAGGGACCTGTTTGTCTTGTTCATCCTGTTTATCTAACATTTGACAGAATGACCAGCGTATTGTAGATACAGTTTAAACAGTTGGATGGATTTAAGTGATTCTTGCTGGATACCTACCACCAGAAGATCCCAGATCCTCATTGTCAACTGTTCCTCAAAGATTTATGGCCCACAGATGTTCATGCTGTTTTCAGCAAGGGCACAGTTTCCTACAGCATGAAGTCCTGGGCATTCCTCTGCAACTCCTACCCAGAGAACACCAGGGGAAGCAATGCTCCAGAAACAGAAGGTGAATGTCACCTGCTCCCCCTTCCTAGCCATTGGAATTCCACCTATTTTAGTGGGTAATCTGGGTGATATTTTTGCCCTGGATTTAGGCGTGGATCACCTGTCAATGCGTTTTTCTATTTTGGTGGAGTTCATGGACAGAGGGGGTTTAAAAAGTGAGATAAGTATATTGTGGGGGGACAGGGAAGGTGAAGAAGGGACGACTGAAGAGAGGAAGAGAGGAGAGAAGGAAGGAAATAAGAGGAATCTTGTGCATTATAGAGGTTGATACTAGGTTATGTGTATATGTCAGCACTGTGGTCAAATGCCATTTTCAACCGTTTCTATAATTTTTTATGTGAGTTTCAATGGCGCAATTTGGGTAGGGATGGGAGAAGACTTGAAATAATAGTGACTCCAAAATACATTATTTATTGAAGTTCTTAGTACTTTGATAGGTAAAGTGGTTTGCAAAACATTGTCCTTCTCCAGCCCAGACTTAAAAGCATAAGGGTGTTCTGGTTTGTGAAATTTGTGCTCAATTAGTCACAGAAGACACAATGAGTCATCACTTAGAAACAAGGCTTCTTTTTTTTGGTTGTTTGCATTTAAAGCACTGAGTGTTATATGCAACTGATGAATTACTGAACTCTACATCTGAAACAAAAGATATTCTATATGTTGGATAATTGAATTTAAATAAAAAAAAAGAAAAACATTTAAAAAAAAAACCTCTCAGGAAGGTTTTGAAATTGTTTAAGTTTTAAAGCAAGAAACCAATTCTCCATAGCTGGATTTCTGGGTGCAATGGAAGAGATAAATTTTGGATAAATTATTTGGATATTCCTGTATTAAGACCCTGCAAGTCAGAAACCTCATTATAGGCTAATGTGTGTGTGACTAGCTCCTGTGCAGCTGCTGTGGACATTGATGTTTTAAATAATGAATAAGCACATGGGAATTATATACAAAACACAGTGCTTTGCTTACAGTCTACCCACAGTGGCTATTTACCTCCAAATGCTTCAACTGATTTTGGTTTAGTAACAAAACTAGATGAAAACTATGTTATACGGTCTTATACACCACAGGCAAGTACATGCAGGACTTCTCATCTCCTGCAAAGTCACAGCAGGGGTTTCTGAATGTCTCCAGATGGTGTCCAAGTCGTTCCAGACAGGATAGGTCAACCACCACAAGGAGATCCGTGGTGACCCAGTGTTTGTACCGGGCATCACTGCCTCTGCTGGGCGACGCAGCTGCCGTTTGTTCTGGTGGTTCTTTTCTAGTATCCAGCTTAATCCTGAATCTAGCTTGGTAAGGATTAAAATGTAGGATCTGCGCCTTGGGTTTCCTCATTTCTGTCATTTTGGACTACAAGCATATCCCCAAGTTTCTTGCCCAAACTGTACTCTTGAAGTTCAACCAATTGGCGAGTGAGCTGCTCTCTTCTGTTCTGCAAGGAAAACTTCCTCCTGATGCTCCTCTTTCCTGTTCAGGTCAGTTCTTTGACAGAGTTTTTAAAGTAAGCTCGATGCCCAACAGGGGCTTGAACTCATGACCTCCAGATCAAGAATTGCATGCTCTATTGACTGAGGCAGCCAGGTACCCCTTAGATTTTTTCCCCCTTAATCTCTTAGTTTTATGAAATTACATTATTTAAAAACCCGTCTAGTTACTTCCTTTTTATTGAATTAATCCCGTATCAGCCGGGGTTCTCCAGAGAAATAGAACCAATGGGGGAGGGAGAGACATGACAGCTATGGAGGAAAGGGTGGGAGAGGGTGATTGAGAGAATGATTGATTAGTTTTTAGGAATTGGCTCACAGGATTATGTGGACTGGCAAGTCTGAACTCTGTAGGGCTGGCTGGCTGGCAGGCAGGAAACTCGAGGATTTTTATAGCACAGTCTTGAGGTAGAATTCTTTCTCAAGGAAACTTCAGTCTTTGCTCCTAAGGCCTTCAACTAATTAGACGGTGCCCACCCACACTGAGGACAATCTGCTTAAAGTCAACTGATAGCAACTAGTATTCACACTTACAAAATGCTTCCATGGTGACATCTAGACTGGTGTTGGAACAAACAACTGCCCACCGTAACCTAGCCAAGCCGACACACAAAATTAACCATCAACCCCCTTCTAATATCCTTTTCCTAAGCCGGCTGTCTCCTAGGTGTCCCTCTCAAGCACATGTTTATTTACTTCATTCGGATTTCATTCTTATTATTCCGTCAATCAAAATCCAGACTCTCATGAAATGAGCAATCTCAAATACACATGTCCATCAACTTCCTTCAAATAACTGTGCCTTCAATGGAAAGGAAAACTTGAAGAATTATTATTATTATTATTATTATTATTATTATTACTGAAATATAACTGACACAATGTTATACTAATTTCAGGTGTACAATATATTGATTTGACTATTGTATACATTACTTAGTGCTCACTTATGGTAAGTGCAATTACCCTCTGTCACCATACAATATTATTACAGTATTATTCACTATATTCCCTATGCTGTACTTTTTATCTCCATGACTTATTTATTTTATAACTGGAAGTTTGTACCTCTTCACCCTCTTTACCTATTTTCCCTACTGACTTCCATTTCCCCTCTGGCAACCACTCATTTGTTCTTTGTATTTGAGTCTCCTTTGTTCATTTGTTTTGTTTTTGAGATTCCAGATTTAAGTGAAATCATATGGTATTTGTCTTTCTCTGTTGGGCTTCTTTCACGAAGTATAATACCCTCTAGCTCCACCCATGCTGTTGCAAATGGCAAGATTTCATTCTTTTTATGGCTGAGTAATATTCTGTTGCATATATATACGACATCTTCTTTATCCATTCATCTGTCAATGGAGACTTGGGTTGCTTCATATCTCAACTACTAAAAATAATGCTTCGATATACATAGGGGTGCATATATCTTTACAAATTAGTGCTTTTATTTTCTTTGGGTAAATACCCAGTAGTGGAATTACTGGATCATTTGTTGTTTTTATTTTTAATTTTTTTAGGGACCTCCACACTACTTTCCATAGTAGTTTTGCCAATTTACATTCCCACCAACAGTACACAAGTGTTCCTATTTCTTTTGTGGTCTTTTTCCCACCTCTTAGCTCTGTGGTTCTCTTAATGAAGACGTTGTTTAATATGGTCAAATCTATCATATTTTTTCATTTCCAGTAAGTGATTTTTTTTTTTTTTTTGGTCTTGAACTCTCTCTCCTGAGCTCATGACAACGTTATGTTGGTAAAGGGGAACATGAGTGAGAAGCCAGAGGTTTTCTTTCTTTTTTTTTTTTAATGTAAGTATCTATTATGACATTAGACAAAAGGCACAGCATTTTTCATTTTGTTTTTGTCATTGAGTGGAATGTGCTAATCAGAACAAAGTTCTAGAACATAAGATAAAGGACAGGCATCAGAAGTAAACTCTGGAGAAATTGTGCAGTTCAGAAAACTGAGCCAGAAAAATGTGTGTGGCAGAAAAATAAGGCAAGAAAGCTAAGAGAATTGTGATTGATTGACATTATCTAACCACAAGAGTGACAGTAGCTAGAAATGCAAAAGGAATCTAAAGAAGTAGACTAGAGGGTTCAGAGCAGACTGCCCTTACAGCACTGAGGGCTGCAGGAGGGTTCCCTCTTCTCCATATCCTCACCAACACTTGTTATTTCTTTGTGTTTTTGTTTTTAGCCATTCTGACATGTATAAAATGATACCTCATTGTGGTTTTGGTTTGCATTTCCCTGATGATTAGTGATGTTGAGCCTCCTTTCATGTGTCTGTTGGCCATCTGTATGTCTTCTCTGGAGAAATGTCTATTCTGGTCCTCTGCCTATTTTTCAAATTGGACTGTTCGCTTTTTTGGTGTTGTGTAAGTTCTTTATATATGTTGGATATTAACTCCTTATGGAAGACATCATTTGCAATTATCTTCTCCCATTAAAGCAGGTTGCTTTTTTGTTTTGTTGATGGTTTTCTTTGCTGTGCAAAAGCTTTGTATTTTGGTATGATCCCACTAGTTGATTTTTGCTTTTGTTTCTCTTGCTTGAGGAGACATAGCCATAAATATGTTGCTAAAGCCACTTTCAACAGGTTACTCCTTATGTTTTCTTTTAGAACTTTGATGGTTTCAGGTCTCACATTTATGTCTTTAACCCACTTTGAGTTTATTTTTGTGTATGATGTAAGAAAGTGGTTTGGTTTCTTTTTCTGGACTTCTCCTCCTCCTCATTTTTTTTTTTCTTCATCTAGTTGTCTAGTTTTTCCAGCAGCATTGAAGAGACTGCCTTTTCCCCTTTGTATATTCTTGCCTCCTTTCTTGTAGATTAACTGGCCATACAGGTATGGGTATATTTCTGGGCTCTCTGTCCTGTTTCATTGATCTATGTGTCTATTTTTGTGCTGGTACTATACTGTTTTGATTACTATAGCTTTGTAGTATATCTTGAAATCTAATATTACAATACCTCAACTTTGTTCTTCTTTCTCAAGATTGCTTTGGCTATTTGGGGTCTTTTGTGGTTCTATACAAATTTTAGTATTCCAGTTCTGTGAAAAATGCTGTTGGTATTTGAATAGAGATTACATTGAATATGTAGATTGCTTTGGGTAATATGGACATCTTAATGATATTAATTCTTTCAATCCATGAGCATGGTATGTTTCCATGTGTTTGTGTTATCTTTGATTTCTTTCACCAGTGTCTTAAATTTTTCAGAGTATAGGTCTTTCCTTGATTAAATTTACTCCTAGGTATTTATCCTTTCTGGTGCAATTGTAAATGGAATTGTTTTCTTAATTTCTCTTTCTGCTACTTCATTATTAGTGTATAGAAACACAATAGATATTGGTATATTAATTTTGTATCCTGTGACTTTACAGACTTTAATTATCAGTTCCAGTGTTTTGTTTGTTTGTTTGTTTTTTTGGTAGAGTCTTTAGGGCTTTATATATATTATATATATATAAAATATATATAAATAAAAATAACTGCAAATAGTGACAGTTTTACTTCTTCCTTACCAATTAGAGGACTTTTCTTTTTCTTGTCTGATTTCTGTGGCTAGGACTTCCAGCAGAATGTTGAATAAAAGTGCTGAGAGTGGACATCCTTGTCTTCTTCCTGATCTTAGCAGAAAAGCGCTCAGTTTTTCACTGTGAAGTATGATGTCCGCTTTAGGTTTTTCATATATGGCCGTTATTATGTTGAAATATGTTCACTCTAATCCTACTTCTTCAGAATTTTTCATCATAAATGAATGTTGTATTTTGTCAAATGCTTTTTCTGCATCTATTGAGATGATCGATCATATGGTTTTTATCTTCTCTCTTTTTAATGTGATGTTCACATTGATTAATTTGCAAATAGTAAGCCACCAATGCATCCCAGAATAAATCCCACTTGATTACAGTCAATGATTTTTTAAAAATGTGTTATTGAATTTGGTTTGCTAATATTTTGTTGAGGATTTTTATGTCTATGTTCATGAGAGATATTGACCTGTAGTTTTCTTGTAGTGTCGTTGTCTGGTTTTGGTATATTGGCCTCAGAATGAATTTGGAAGCTTTCCTTCCTCTTCCATTTCTTGGAGTAGTTTGAGAATAAGTATTAACTCTTCTTTAAATATTTGGTACAATTCACCGAGAAAGCCATCTGGTCCTAAACTTTCGTTTCTCAAGAGTTTTTTGAATACAGATTCAACATCATTGTTAGTCATCAGTCTGTTCCAATTTTTTATTTCTCCCTGATTTCAGTTTTGGGAGATTGTATATTTCTAGTAATTTAACCATCTCTTCTAGGTTGTCCAGTTCATTAGCATTTAATTTTTCATAATCTAACAATTCTTCATATTTCTTTGGTGTCAACTGTCATTTCTTTTTTCATTTCTGATTTTAGTTATTTGAGTCCTCTCTTTTTTTCATGATGAGTTTGACTAAAGTTTTATCAATTTGGTTATCTTTTCAAGAACCAGCTTTGGTTTCATTGATCTTTACTATTGTTTTCTTAGTCTATAACTCATGTATTTCCACTCTAATCTTTATTATTTCTTCCTTCTGGTTTTGGGCTTTGTTTTTCTTTTTCTAGTGTCTTCAGGTGTAAGGTTTGATGTTTGAAATTTTTGTTTCTTGAGGTAGGCCCTCCTAGAACTACTTTTGCTTTTACTTTTCCAAAGATTTTGGACTGTGATATTTTCATTTTAATTTGTCTCCATGTATTTTAAATTTTTCTATTTGATTTCTTCATTGGCCCTTTGGTTGATTAGTGGCCTGTTGTTTAGCTTCTATTTGTTTGTAGGTTTTTTTTTCCTACCTTTTTCCCTTATAATTCCAGTATCATACTGTTGTAAGAAAAGATGCTTGATATGACTCCAATCTTCTTAAATTTATTGAGACTTGTTTTGTGGCCTAAAATATGATTTATCTTGGAGACTATTCCATGTGTACTTGAAAATAATATGTATTCTGCTGTTTTTGGATGGAATGTTCTGTATATGTCTGTTAGGTCCATCTGGTCTAATGTATCATTGAAATGTTTCCTTGTTGATTTTCTGTGTGGATGATCTATTCATTGAGGTGGATTGAAGTCCCCTACTATTATTGTATTACTGTCTATTTCTCCCTTGACATCTGTTAATATTTGCTTTATGTATTTAGGTGTTTCCTATGTTGGATGTATGGATATTTACATTTATCATATTGTCTGTTGGACTGACACCTTTATTGTTATGTAATGCCCTTTTTAGTGTCTTGCTACAGTCTTTGTTTTGAACTCTTTTGTCAGATACAAGTATTGCTACCCTGGTTTTTTTCACTTCTGTTTGCATGGTATATCTTATTTGAATGCTTCACTTTCAGTCTGTATATGTGTGTTAAGGTCTGAAGTGAGTCTCTTGTAGGCAGCATATAGATGGGTCATTTCTTTTTATTCAGTCATGCTATGTCTTTTGGTTGGAAGATTTAGACCATTTTCTTTTAAAGTAATATATTGATATGTGCTTATTGTCATTTTGTTAATTGGTTTTTGATTGCTTTTGTAGTTCTTTGTTTCAGAATCTTGCCTTATCACTCCTTTTCTGTCCTATTTCTGATTCTCCTCTTGTTCTTCATAAACTGTAAGAATGCTTAAGATTTTCATCAGTCTCAAACAGTTAAGTTTTCCTGACCCTGCATCCCCCTCTTCTTCTATTAATATTTCAAAACTTGTTTCTATTCCCTATTTTCATTCATCCTAATCCATTGCATTTGGCTTCTGCAAGCAACGCTTGACTAAAACCACTCTTACAGTGATATTCAAAGGTTTCTTTATTTCCAAAGTCAAATGTACATTTCAAGTTTTATCTTGCTAGATCTCGCCATTGCATTTTCTATTTTTTCTATTTAAATTGTATTTCTTTCACTCTAAACTTTATCTTGCTAAACCCTTGAAAAATACTAACTCCAATTTATTAAGTACTTTCTGTATGAGCTAATTGCCCAACCCATGTTATTTATAATAATTCTGAAAGGTAGATATTATTAGCCTCATTTTACATAGAAAACCAAGGTTCAGAAAGATTAAGTGACTTGCTCGTAGTACCTGGATGTGGCAGAGGCAGGTTTTTTACCACGGTCTGAACCCTTCCAAAGTCCACTTCCTTCTGTGCTCGTGGAACATAACTCAGGGGCCACTTCTTCCAAACTGTCATCCATGACCACTCCCTGGGTTAGATGCCCCATTTTATGCTCCCATTATGTCCTACATGTGGTCTCTATTATTTCATCAAACACATTATATTCTGACTTAGCCATTAGTGTTATCCTCTCTAGCCAAAGGTTTTTTCACTGGACATAGATTCATGCCTTATCCTTGGCTGGTTCAGTGCTAGCATATATGCATTCCAAATGCTTCTTGATGATAAACAACATATCTATGCTTCACGTTTCCCAAAATGTGACACAGGGTTCTACCCATGCTCACATTGTTCATTTAGTTATTTGAGTGGATACAATATTTCTTGTTAAACACCCAAAGGCCTTACAATGACAGGTCCTTTTCCAGTACCTTTTAATGATTGAAGACTGTTCAGGCTGAATCTCCATTCCTTGGTCTTTCTGCTTGATACGACAGAGCGGATTTTATATCTGGCTAATGATGGTGTATAGAAAGACCACCAGGGCACTGTTCCAGGGCAGACCACCACCAGGAAGGATGGTTCTTTGGAGAAATGACACGTTTCTCTACCCTCTTTTCTTATTTCCCCTCTAAAGCATTCCCTTATGTGTGCCTCTTAGGGATGAATTCTGGACTTGTGGTCTGTCAAGGGTTTTCCACCACTTGAGGAAATAGTCTATTTTACTTCTCCATCCCCATTATGCAGGAGTTAGAACATTAAGTATTTAGGGTGGCTCTGTGGATTTCTGTCAAATTCTGTGATCTCCAAAAGTCTATGAGCTCTCTCGTTTGGGACCCTAGTGCTTTGGAGTGCTATGGAAACCTGTAGAAAGCAGCACCTCACAGCAGGCAAGGTCAGATGGGCTGCACGAGTGATTCATTAACTCTTGTCCTCTTTTCCGTAGACACAGTTCTTTATGTTTTAGCATCTTCACTGCTGGGACCTGAACAGAAGTGGCCAAATGGCCATCTCCATAAACTTCTGGTCTAAACTGTGGCCAGTAATTCTTTCTTGGATTGGGATTGAAAATTTCAACATTCTCGCTTCACTGGCAGGGCATTTTCCCTCCACTCCAAACATTTATAAATGTGCTGAATGTCCTATTTATTTTGGGACAGAGGCCAAAGTGATTTGCTTCTCCATCAGTTATGCTAAGCAGTGTGTAATGGGGTAAATTGATAAAAGAGCCATGGCTGGTGATATGATTCCATTTTCAGAACATGACATACTCTTTGGACCAAAGGACTGTCTTTGGAAGCTGGGCATGCAAACAAGTCATCAGGAGCTAGCAGCTTGGCCTCCTTGAGGCAGCACACATGCTTTGGTTCGGTAGTATTGCCAGACATCCCAAGGTGCTGGCTAACAGAGGGCTTGCCCTTGAGCTAGCAGAGTCCCCATAGACAACCCTTGCTGTTGTCCCCTGGATAATACGGCATGGACCCACTCAGAACAATTAAAGCTGCTTGTGTTGGCCTAGCTCAAGCACATTTTCACAGAGTGCAAATGAAACAGAATGCTTTCCTCACAAATCCACCCACTGTTCATCAGGAGAAAAACACAGGGGAAGACTGGGAAATGCAGGCCAACTTCCTGTAAGTAGAACACACAGAATTACCACTGTGATGTTCAGGGAAATGGAGCAGAAGATGGGTCAGGGCACTGCCTCCAGCCAGAAGGCCAGCTATGTGGCAGCAGATAATACTCCAAGTTGTCTGTGGGGCCAGGGAATGGAGAGAAACAGTTTGTAAAGAAAGATTTTTTTTAAAAAAACAAACTTTATTTTTAGAACACTTCTAGGTTAATAGCAAAATTGAGTGGAAGATAGAGAGATTTCTCTTCTACTCCCTGCCCCCACATATGCATAGCCTCCCCCATTATCAGTAACCCCTGCTGGGTGGTATACTGTTATGGTTGATGAACCTACACTGACACCTCATTATTACTCCACTTCTTTTCAATGGACTCTTTTAAACAATTCTTTAGTGGCTTGGATTTTTTTTTGACTTGGAGAGGGAAAATTAGGATGAGTTTTTCCCTCCTATTTTATTCTTGATGGGTTTTTCTGCTGCTTTTATTCACAACTAGCCTTTACTAAAGTACCCATGGAGACTAGTCTTATTTCCCTGAACTCCCGTATAACTTACAGGCCCTGCTGATTCACTGAGCATATCTAGAAGGCTTAATGCTATTTTATGTGCATTAGTCTTTGCTTTTCAAATACATTGTGAGTTCTCAGTGCTGAGCTCATGTACTCTCAATAGAATACCTGTTTCTTTACAGAAGTTTGTTTATTTGGGAGGAAAAACACCAGAGGCATCTGAACACCAGGATAGTTCTGAAAGAATTCTGTTATGATCATCCATTTTGTAATTACACTGCTAGAATAATGGAAGGACAGTCTGCTCTGGGGCACGACAATAGTGTAATATGCCAGGCTGTGCAAGTGGGGGGTGGGGAGTGTGTCCCAGTGGCCCAAGCTACATGATCCAGCTGGTGTGGTGGTGTTTGTAATAGATGTATGAAAAATGACCCTGTCAGATGTGGTTCGATATTATGAAAATCTTATAAATACATGGAACAACGGTCATTTACTCTAAAGCAAGAGCTTTCCAGGTATATAGCCAAACAGAATTTGTAAAGGAAGACGTAGCTAGAGTAAGCAGAAGACACTGATGGATCTTTCCAAAGGTCACTTCTTGTGGTGATTTTTGCCACACCTACTCATAAGTCAAAAAAGATCTCCAGAAATACAAAATTTCCAAACATATTTTACGGGTTTCTTTACCTTTTAAAATGAATATATAATATTAATTTTAGGTTTTTGTGCAAAAATTATGTTAAATGTATTCATTATGTTTACAGTATTAAATATTTGAAATATTACATGGTTTGTTCATTTGCAGATGTAGCCAGGTATTTTAATTGATATGAATTGATTATAGATACTCAATACTTTCTTTAATTGATTTGTACTAAACAAAAGACTTTGTAAATCTGAATTCTAATTAAACTTTATGTCTCTTTTTTTTTTCACACCACTGGCTTACAGGCTAGAGTCTTTCTAGAGTATTATGTTATTTTCATGTTAAGATATACAGAGTACAGAAATATCATTAACCTGGAAGCAGGCAGTTCCCTGACATGTCGAGTTAACCCTCCACTGTATTTCTATGTTTATAGATAGCCTTTAAAGTTCTCTTAAAAATCATGGTGACTTTAGTTACCACCTCTCTGTTTTACACTAGCAAGTTAATTAGGTAAACTTAAACCAGAAACTTAGGACTTGTTCTTGACACATTCTTTTCAATTCCATGTCCAATTGCCGAGTCTTGTCAATTTGAATTCCTAAATATTCCTCATGCTTTCCCACCTCTCTTCTTTTGCATGGACCTAAGCTCACACAGCTCACTAGATGTTTTCCTTCAGAGCACTAACAGCAGCCTCTAACTTCCACATGAATTAGCACTGGATTTGCTCACTACTTTGTTCATAATCCGTAGCAGAGTGCCAGACAAGCACTGAAAATTAAATGAAAATTTGAAAGAGTAAAATAATGACAGCTCTTATGTAGTTTGAATTATCAGAAATTCTGAATTAGTAAATTCTAGCACATGTGGTTCAGTTAAACATGACAAGTTATACAACACTGTGCCTGTCTAGGGCTTAAGCAATTCTCTAGGGATTGTTTTATGTGCCTGAATTACCTACTTGATGGGTTCACAGTACACACTTTGGTTATGATTATTGCGTTTTGTGTCTTCTGAAATGAATTAAGGTGCTGACTTGAAATCACTATTGTGTCAAGGTTGTGGTTATGTGATATTTTCTCCAAAAAGGGGAGAGTGACAATTGGTTATCTACTTTGAAAGCAGACAATGAGGTAATGACATAACAACTGTGTTATCTTTAATCCAGGAGAAAAGGTAATAATAAATTCAATATGAATGTGCTAAGGTCATAAAAATATATCCCGTAGCTCAGGTCAAGCCAAAGACAGAATCAAAGAGGTCTGTAGAGGTCATGGAGATTTGAGATCTCATTTGCCTCCTGCCCTTCTCAATCTTATCAAGGTAGCTTGGAGGGAATTTTAAAATGCAAAGGGCAGACATCCTTCTCCCCTAATGACAAATAAATAAATTTTTCCAGAGTGTATGTTCATGATCCAAAGGAAGTCTTAGAGATGTTAGAAATAATGTACCACTGTCACTTGTATTTTTAATGATCACTCTTTCTTTAAATAGTTTCCCTAGAAATTTCATTTTTTTCCCCCCTGCATGTGTCGGTGTTATGTTCTTTCTTCCTTAGGTTCCCTCACTGAAATGAAATTTGAGACTGTGAAATGACACTTGTTCTCATGGTTCTTTGTAGGTGGAGTAAAGTTTTCTCTTGTTTACTAGTACTCCTTGTGTTGTTGCATATATGTTCCTTATTCTCAGTGTGTAGTCACTTAACATTTTGTAGTGGGAGAAAATGCATTTAAGGTTTTATTTCCCTTCTAATTATAAAAATCCTGTAGCTCAGAGCCTACATTAGTAGTGGGAATTTCTGTGCAGCATTAATCTTGGATGCAGTCCCTCGGGGTCACTGTGGGTGGGTAGCGCCTGTTAACCTTAATGAGAATCCAGTGAGCGCTGCAGGGGCGGACTGTCTTTGCATTTAGTGCTCTAGGCTGATGGCAAGCAAGAGGGTCCCTGAAATCCTACTTCTGTTGTGGAAATTTCCTGAACCCAGAGGTTTTAAGGTCTAGAATTAGTTGAAAACAGAAAAAGAATAAATCTGGTGTTTGAATCAAAGAAGTGATCTCTGTTCAGAGAAGTTTCATAGGATTGAAAGTCTTGGATCTTCAAAGAGCAGTTTGAGAATCTAGGTTGAGTGATAAGTATTTTCCCAGTTTTGTCTACATAAGGAGGGCTGAGAAAACTACCCATTTGGAAATAATAAACCAACTATTTTTATTGCTAAAGTAATATGTTTCAGAAAGGATCATTCATGAATATAAAAAATATGCAAATACACATTGTTTATAAATCTCTTGAGTGACTCCAACAGCAAAGTCAGACTGAAGCCTCTGAAGGCCCTCAGCAGTAAAAATTTTTTTTTTTTTAAGATTTTATTTATGTATTCGACAGAGGTAGAGACAGCCAGCGAGAGAGGGAACACAAGCAGGGGGAGTGGGAGAGGAAGAAGCAGGCTCATAGCGGAGGAGCCTGATGTGGGGCTCGATCCCACAACCCTGGGATCACACCCTGAGCCGAAGGCAGCCGCTTAACCGCTGTGCCACCCAGGCGCCCCAGCAGTAAAAATATTTTACCACTCAGCCCCAACACATGCAAATTGAGAGGAAATCTATTTTAAATGGTAAAATAAGTGTAGCGAAGTCAAAGAAGTTCTGACCTATTTTTTTTTTCCAAAATGACTTTTAAAAGTGTCCTTTTTTAATTTGAAAGATCAAATTAAATAATAGGGAGAGGGTGGGGTGTTGTACTACTTTGCCTCAAGCTTATGGACAGTCTGCAATTTGGATAATTTATGCTAAGCAGAATGCCTGTAGGAAAAAGATACTTGTTTTCATTAATAAGTGCATGGATGGAATTTCTTGTGGCAAAAGATGTCCTTGAGGACCCTGTCAAAATGAAGTACGATGCTGTCACCTGGTGACCACATTCTGAATTACATTAATATCCTCTAAGGCTGTACCTTCTTCCTCATGTTAGGTGACGTCACAGAATTTTAGATCTAGAGCAACATTAGAACAAACCACATGTAGCTTCTACAGCTTTCAGATGGGAAACCGAGATCTTCAGAAGTCAGAGTGACACCGCCAGAAGGTGGTGCTGGGTATGTGCCTAGTTGATGGTGCATTTAGTGGTAAAAGTGAGCACTTGAAGCCAGTCAAGTTGGATTTAAATAGCCGTTCTGCAATTTTCTGGCTGTGAGGTCTTGGGAAAATTATCAATCTCTGCTGAGCCTCTGTTTCCTCCCATGTAAAATGAGAATTCTCTTAGAATATACCTCATGGGGTGATTGGAAAATTGAATGCATAATATATGTGACTTACTTGACATAATATATATAACATGATTGAGACATGCCTGGCAGAGGACAGAATGTTGTCAGAATAAATGTGGTAATGGACTCAAGGGTGCCTTGAAAATGTACAGAACTGTACAAATGTAGGGGGTATGGTATGATTCATGGTCAGTTGAAATCAAATAATGTAGAATAAAAAAATGACACTATTTCCCCATTTTCCTTCTTTCCCTTTGGGAAGATACTAAATTGCTCTTGATTCATTTCATTGCTTTATTCTACCGTCTCTCTTCTAAGTTCTAAAGCTGCACTTTGTTGATTTTCTTGCAGCGTTTCAACCCTACAAGGTAACTAGTGTGCTCGTCACTATTGTCTAAACTGAAATCTCTGAGTGTTTTGAATCCTGGAGTGACAAGACAGAGTTAACTTGGAGATGCTGACGTTAGCAGCTCACTCAGCCATGTTGGCATAACAAGTCCAACCAGGCGTGGCATGACAGCCTGTGTTAAACTTTGTGAGCCTGGGCATACATGGCCTGGAGCAGGAGAGGTCAAATATGGAAAATCTAATCTAACCATCTGAGCTTGACATGTAATGAGTTTTTTCTTTGTTTGGGTTTTTTTTTTTTTTTTTTTTTTTGGCCTCTCTCCCTCTCCCCCCACCTCTCTCTCTCTCTCTGTCTCTCTCTTTTTTTTTTTTTTGGTCTTATTGGTTCAAAGGCTGGCCAGGCAAGTGATCAAGTGATCTAATGCATTTGATCTCTTTTCTACTTGTCAGGGCACCATGGAGTATATCAGGATTATTCAATTTTTTTTAAGTACAAAAAAACCCTTGTGTTCCTTTTTTGTAGTTACTTCTAATGTCTGAAATTGAAAACTGTTTCACTTGATAATGAATGCCTGTAAAATTTGTAGAGGAATGGTGTGTGCATGGCTGGTCCTAGTCCAACTACATTTATTGAGCACGGGCTACATATTAGACATGGGTTGGGTTCATTATATCCACTACCTGACGGTGGATACGGCAGACGCTGTGGCTGGTGACAGCCATGTGGAGTTTGAGATGGAAAAAGTATCTTGGTTTGTGTTCCCACAGAAGCAGACCCTGAGACAAAGATTTGACTGAAAATCACTTATTTGGGAGGTGATCTCAGGAAACAGCATAGGGAGAGTAGATAATTCGTTAGGAGAAGGAAGCTGATAAAGGGTGTATAAACAAATAGGTTTCTACTGTTGGGAAATAGAGCTTAATTCTGCTGGGGGACTCGGGTAAACAGAACATGTGCCTTAGAATTATCTCACCACCCATCAGTCACAGTTCCATAGTGGTTGCTTGTGGAACCCAGGCCTGTTGGTTCCCCCAGTTTTGCCCTCATGGAGAGATTGCAGGCATTGGTAATTTGAGACTGGATCAGCATGCATGGAAATGGTAAGTGCCTAGGTGGTATGGTCAGGGTTGCAATAACGTGGGCTACAAGGAGAGAGAATACCAACGCCATATCCTTTGGGGAGTCCCCAACCCTCTCAATCTAGAAATCCAAGTTTGGCAGGAGCAGGGCATACAAAAATTCTGGCAA
This sequence comes from Ursus maritimus, assembly GCF_017311325.1. Lineage (NCBI taxonomy): Eukaryota > Metazoa > Chordata > Mammalia > Carnivora > Ursidae > Ursus > Ursus maritimus. Next base: position 52,768,532 of record NW_024424230.1, on the reverse strand, counting down.
AGAATTAAATAGAAGCCAAAATTTTTTTTTTTTGAATCTTTACCTGAGTCTCTTAAGCAGGTCTAATATGTCACCTAGCTGATATCCTTGTGCAGATCAGTGTTCGAGTTGAAAGGTATTATGTTAGGCTGGAACCTATGAGCTCTGAAGCCTGAGCCACTGGTCCCTGAGGAAGATGGGCAAAGGGAATGTGTAGGCAATATTTATGTTTAGTATATAAAACTTTTGCCTCATACCCAGTGCCATTTCCTGATGATACAGAAAAGACCACAGAGAGGAAGACATCCAGATGAGAGGCTAACCCAAGGTTCTCACTAAAACAAAACCATGGGCCCTCAAGACCCTCTCCCTAATACAAAGCCATAGATTTTATACCTCTGACAGTAAGGAAGAATGGCCAAGACAAACAAGTGAGGTAGGTGCCTCATACCCAATGCCTAGAGAACTCAGAATAGTTGATTAGGGCTCTGGAGCCAGGCTTATTCTAATTCTAGCTAAGCACTAATTGACATTGTAATCTTGAACTCTTTGTGACTTTGTTTCCTCACCATATACCTACCTCATAGGGCTGCTGTGAGGATTAGAGGAGGTATTTATAGCTAAGCCTCTAAGCTTGTAATGGAAGCCATTATTGTGTAGGCTGTCCACACCCAACAGGTCCCAGAGCCATCTTACTACATCTGATTCAGTGACAAGAGAAAGAAGCAATTTGAAAAGGGATATATAGAGTTAGACCAAATCTCTAGCTCCATGATTGATGAGTCTTCTTGATTCTGCACATTCTTTAGGGACAGTGAGAAAGGGAAAGGAGGCAGAGGAAGGGAACAGGAAAAGGAAGGGGAAGAGTGAGGTTTGAATCCCACCTCTAAGTTGGACTGTGCCAAGAAAATTCTAATTTTGGAGGGGGGCAGCTTTAACCCCACATTTACGTGGTGTTGTAGAGGAGTTTTACAATTTTTAAAGTGCCCACTCCCACCTTTTAATCTGTGGGCATTCTTTGGTATATACAGAGATAGGATTCCAATTTCTATTAGATAAACACAGACAAATTAAAAATGAGTCATCTTCACATGGTTCAATGTATGTGTGTATACGTACACATATAAATGTATTCATTGAGAATGCTTGTTCCCAGCCTATTCTCATCCTCCATTCCCCACCTTCATAGGTAACACTTTTGTGAATCTCTTATATATACTTCCAGAGTTTTTTTATACAAATGAGAGCAAGTATGAATATATTTAAAATTTTTTTCTCTCTCAAGAGATATTTAAAATGGATAATAATCATAATAACATTTTATTAAGTATTAGCTAAATAGTAAGTATCCATTTTAATGCATCAGACCCATTTTACAGATAAATAAATTGAGCACAGGGAATTAAATAACTTTCCCAAGGTCATAGAACAAGTAAGTTAGGAAGACAAAATTTGAAGCTAGTTAGTGTCCAGGGTCTGGAAACTAGCCATTATGCAATCCCACCTCTTAGAATGTAATTACAATTCATAGAAGGTCGAAAGGTACAAACTTCTATTTATAAAATAAATAAGTCATGGGGATGTGATGTGCAGCATGGTGATTATACTTAATAATATGATATTGTATACTTGAAAGTTTCTAAGAGAGTAATCTTAAAGTCCTCATCACAAGAAAAAAACATTTTTGCACCTGTATGGTGATGGATAGTAACTAGACTTACTGTGGTGATCATTTTGCAATGTATACAAATATCGAATCATTACGTTATACATCTGCAACTAATATAATGTTATATGTCAGTTATACCTCAACAAAAAATAGCATTCACAGAATTTTACTGTTACTTCCAAATAGGCAGTCTTTGAGTAGTTTTTTTGCCCAGAAGCTATTTCTTTACAGCCCAAATTTTTAGGACTACAAGTCATGATTCCTAGTGTCTTAAAAAAGAAGTGAAATCCCTGGGTGGAGGGATCAGCTGCAGACTAACTGGCCCTTACTCCCAAAGTCTGGTCCAGACTTCTAGGGATCCAGTTAGACTAGAGGGTTAGTTCTGAGCTAACCGCGGGCTGCGTTCAGCATGTGGAGAAAGAACTTACCGTTCTGCTATCTTTTGCAGAATAAAAGCCAAATTCCTCAGCTAAATCTAATAACTTTACCTGCATATTGCACATCAGCACATTGCCAAGCATCACATTTTTATTCCCACAGGCAGTGTTCTTAAGGAACCACCTTACGTTCCTTTCTATTTAAGTTTCCAGAAGTACCCAGGCATTATGGTACTGTGTTAGAGGTTTTGTTTTCTTGTGTGTTTTTTTTGTTTGTTTGTTTGTTTGTTTTGCACCCTGATTGAGCAGAATATTAGACCTCCCAATCTTGAAGCCAACAATAGTAGATATAATTGAGAATTCAGAAACAAGAGTCTATAAACCATTACCTGGGTCAGGCCAGTCCTCCAAAGTACATGAATATAGACTTGCTTCTGCCTTCCGAGGTGTAGAAAAGACTGGTCTGCTGGTCTCTGACAGCGATAGAGCTGAGGAACATACGCTGGCTCTGTGGAGGTGTATTTTTGAAAGACTTTTCATACCCGACTTAAGCTTTTCAGTGAGTTAAGTGGGTGAGGACCTGTATTCACTGTCTCCCTTCCTCTCTTCCCTTATCACCCTTATATCCACTTTTGGCAGCTCTTCTCACCTATTAAGATTTCCTCTCCCCTTTATTTTTCAGAAACATTCCCACCAAATCTCTTGCACTTCTTTTTCTTTTTTCTTCTTTTACCACCTTCACTCATGTCTCCACTCCCCACTTCTGGCAACCACTAATCTGTTCCTTGTATCTATGAGATTGTTGTTGGTGGTGACTGTTATTACTATCTTTTTGATTCCACGTATAAGTGAGATTTATGGTATTTGTCTTTCTCTGTCTTGCTTCCTTAGCATAATACCCTCAATGTCCATCCATGTTGCCACAAATGGTAAGATTTTCTTCTTTCATGGCTCAATAGTATTCCTCCCTCCTTCCCCTTTCTACAAATTTACACACACACACACACACACACACACACACACACCACATCGTTTTTATCATAACATGCATCATCCATTGATGGACACTTAGGTTGTTTCCGTGTCTTAGTTAGAGCACATAATGCTGCAATGAACATAGGGGTACATAGATATATTTGAGTTAGTGTTTTTGTTTCCTTCAGATAAATACCCAAAGTAGAATTGTTGGATCACATGGTAGTTATATTTTTAATTTTTTTGAGAAACCTCCATACTGTTTTCCATAGTGGCTGCATTTTTACCAACAGAGTGCACGTGTTCCTGTTTCTCCACCTCCTTGCCACACTTATTTCCTGTCTTTTTTGATGAAAAGACATTCTGACAGGTATGAGGTGATATCTCATTATGGTTTTAACATTTCCCTGATGATTAGTGAAGTTGAATATATTTTCATGTGTCTGTTGGCCATCTGTATATCTTCTTTGGAAAAATGTTTTTTCAGATCCTCTGCCCACTTTTTTATTTAAAGATTTTATTTTTTAGTTGAGAGATAGAACATGAGCACAAGTGGGCAGAAGGGCAGAGGGAGAAGGAGAAGCAGACTCCTGACACGCAGGGGGCCCGACATGGGGCTTGATCCCAGGACCCCGGGACCCTGAGCCGAAGGTAGACACTTAACCAACTGAGCCACCCAGATGCCCCATCTGCCCATGTTTAAATTGGATTTTGGGGGGTTTTCTTTGCTGTTATATAAGTTCTTCAAATATTTAGATATTAATCCCTTATCAGATATACGGTTTACATGTATTTTCTCCTACTTGGTAGGCTGTTTTTTCATTTTGTTGATGATTTCCTTTGCTTTGCAGAAGCTTTTTAGTTTTGTTTAGTCCCAGTAATTGGCTTTTGCTTTTGTTGCCTTTGTTTTTGGTGTCAAATCCAAAAAATTCATTACCAAAATTGATGTCAACAAGCATACTATGTTCTCTACTAGGAGTTTTAAGGTGTAAGGTCTTACATTCAAGTCTTTAATCCATTTTGAGTTAATTTTTGTGTATGGTGTAAAATAGTGATCCAGTTTCATTCTTTTGAACATGGCTGTCCAGCTTTCCTAGCACTATTTATTGAAAAGATTGTCTTGTCTATTGTATATTCTTGACGCCTTTGTCATAAAGTAATTGACCATATATGCATTGGTCTATTTCTGGTCTCTCTATTCTGTTTCATTGGTCTAAGTGTCTGTTTTTATGCCAACACCATATTGTTTTGATTACTATAGCTTTGTAGTATAGTTTGGTGCATTTCTCATCTTTTAATGGCATGCCATTATAACTGTCATTCAACTCATCTTCTCCTTCATTACTTCTACCATCACAAGACCTGCAGATTATATTGTTCAAGTAATTTAAAATATTCTTATTTCTCCCCATCTTTTATGGTTGAATTGTATTTTCCCTAATTTTCAGTTGAAGTCCTAACCTGAAGTACCTCAGAATATAATCTTATTTGGAAATAGGATTTTACAGAGACAATCAACTGGAAATGAGAGAATTAAGGTGAGTCCTAATTCAATAGGACTGTCTTCTTATAAAATGGAGGAGATTTGGAGAGTGATGTCAGAAAGATGGTAGAATTTGAGGCCCAGGTCCTCATTCCCCCATGGATAGATACATGGACTCAGTAATACAATATGAACAAAATTTCTTTGTTCGAACTCCAGAAACCAGTTAAGACTTTTCAGTATCCCAAGTGAGTACAAAGCCACAAACAGCCACATTAGAATGGGCAGGAAAGTTGTTAGCAACTTTTAGCTTGCCCAAGCTCATCTGCCAGTATAGCATGGCACTATTGGAAGAAAATTCTCAACTACTGTTTTCTATCTTGAGAGGGGAAGAAAAGAGTTGAATGCATGTCCAACATTCTGGCTTTTTAGGTGCTGCCCAAAGATCATGTTTCTTTCCTGCCTGACTCTGAAAATTGATGGGAACTCTGGCATATATTGGATTCCAGGTTAGGGGTTGCTGAGAACAAAGACAAGCACTGTGGCTTGTTATAGCACTAGAGAGACTGCAATACTGCAGTCAGTTAGCAGAGAGAGCAAGAGATTATGGGTTCCTAAGAAGAAATAGGGACAACCTAGAGTAGACACATCCCCCAAAAGATTTGAGAAATCCCTGGAATTTCTAGTTGAGCTAATTGATGAAGTTCTTCACCTGTATGAAACCAGTTCGTAAAGATTGGGAGAGGAGGCTGGTATTTTAAGTGTCCACATCTCAACAAGAGATCATAAGGCATATAAATAAAAAGGGAAACATGGCCCAATCAAAGGAACAAAACAAATTTCTAGAACTGATCCTTATGCAAAAGGTGTCTATGAATTATCTAACAAAGAATTCAAAATAATCATCTTAAAGATGTTCACTTAAGGAGAATAGAGACAACTAAACAAAATCAGAAAAAGAATGCATGGGGGCCCCTGAGTGGCTCAGTCAATTAAGCATCTGACTTGATTTTGGCTCAAGTCATGATCTTAGTGTTATGAGATTGAGCCCCACATTGGGCTCCAGCTGAGCATGGAGCCTGCTTAAAATTCTTTCTCTCCCTTTCGCCCTCCAACCCCATTCTCGCACACTCTCTCTCTGGAAAGAAAAAAAAAAAGAATGAACAAACTGAGAATATTATCAAAGACACAACAGTTATAAAAAAGACCAAGAAAATTCTAGAGCTAAAGCTCAACTAATTCTGGATTGAGATGTTCACTAAAAGGGTTCAATAGAAGACTTGGTGAAGGAGAAGAAAGAACCGCTGAAGCTGCAGATAAGGCATTTGAAAGTATTGAGTCAGAGGAACAAAAAAGAAAGCTGAGGAGACCTTAAAGGACTTATGGAAGATCATCAAAAAGACCAATGTATGCATTATGGGGTCCCAAAAGGAGAAGGGAGGGATAGAAAGCTTATTTGAAGAAAGAATGGCCCCAAACTCTTCAAATTTAAGGGACTAAAAGAGCTCAAGGAGCTCAATAAACTTCCACTAGAATAAATCCAAAGAGACCCATACCAAGATATATTGTACAAGTTGTCAAAAGTCACATCAAAGAGAAAATCTTGAAAGCTGAAAGATAAAAGTAACTTTTTATAAATTTCTCATCAGAATCCTTACAGGCCATAAGAGCATGGAATAATATATTTAAAGTGCTGAAAGAAAAATACTGCCAACCAAAAATACTACATCTGGCAAAACTGTCCTTCAAAAAATGAAGGAGAAATTAAAACTTTCCCAGATAAACAAAAGCTGAGATAGTTTAGCATCATTAGACCTTCCCTGTAAGAAATACTTAAGGGAGTCCTTCAAGTTAAAATGAAAGGAGTAGACAGCAACACAAAACCATCTGGTCGAAGTAAATATGTAGACAAATATAGAATCCTGTAGCTTTGTGACTGCATAAATCACTTTTAATTCTGGCACAGAATTTAAAAGCTAAGCACATAAAATATAAATCTATGTTAATGGATACACAATATAAAAAGATATAATTTGTGACATCAGTAACATAACGTGGGGTTTGCAGAGTTATAAAAAATAGAGATTTTTATGTGATTGAAGTTGTTACCAATTTAAAATAGATTGTTATAACTTCAAGATGTTTTATGCAATCCGTGTGGTAACACAAAGAAAATATGTATAGGAGATACACAAAAGGAAATGAGAAAGGAATCAAAGTGTCACTACAAAAAATGAGCAAATACAAAATAAGGCAATAAGAAAAGAAATGAAAGTCAGAATAGCTACAACATACACAGAAAACAATGAACACAATAGGAATAGTAATTCCTCCCTATCAGTTATTACTTTAAATGTAAACAGATTGAAATCCCCAAACAAAAAAACAACATTGCTTAATGGATAAAAAACAAAATCCAACTATATACTCTCTATAAGAGACCCACTTTAGGTTGAAGAATACACATGGTCTGAAAATGAAAGAATAGAAACAGATATTCCATGCAAATGCTAATGAAAAAGTGGGGGTGGACATATTTATGTTAGATAAAATAGACTAATTCAAAAACTGTTATAAGAGACAAAGAAGGACATTTCATAATCATAAAAGGTCAATTCACAAGGAAAATTATAAAAATAATGAAAATTTATAAATTTAAACATAAAAGTTATAAAAATTACAAATTTATATGCACCTTAACACCACAACTCATTAACATATGAGGCAAACATTGACCGAATTGAAGGGAGAAATAGACAGCAACACAATAATAGTGGGAGAATATAATATCCCACTTTTAAAAATGGAAAGAACAACCAGACAGAAGATCAATAATGTAATAGAAGAAATGAACAAAACTATAGACCAATTGGACCTAACACACATATATAGAACCTAAGAATGGCAGAATGCACTCTCTTCTTAAGTACACATGGAACATTCTCCATAATAGACCACAAGTCAGATCTGACACAAAACAAGTCTTGACACATTTAAGAAGATTTAAATCATACAAAATATCTTTTCTGACCACTGTGGAATGAAACTAGAAGTTAATAATGAAGAAAAGTTGGAAAATCCACCAACATGTGACAATTAAACAACACACTCTTAACCAATGGGTCAAAGAAGAAATCATGAGAGAAACTAGAAAATGCCTTGAGACAGATGAAAATGATGAAAACGCTGCATACCAAAACTTACAGGATGCAGGAAAAACAATACTAAGAGAAAGTTTATTGTGGTATTAAAAAAGAAGAAAGATCTCAAATCAACCAACTTTACACCTCAAAAAACTAGAAAACAAAGAACAAACTAAGCCCAAAGTTAGCAGAAGGAAGGAAATAATAAAAATTAGACCAGAAATAAAGTAGAGAATAGAGATCTAATAAAACAATGAGTTGGATTTTTATAAAGATTAATTAAATTCACAAATCCTTAGGTTAACAGCAAAAGAGAAATGGCTCAATAATTAAAACAGACTCTTAACCATAGATAACAAACTGAGGGTTGCTGGAGGGGAGGTGGGCGGGGAGATGAATTAAATGGGTGATGATACTAAGGAGGGCACTTATTGTGATGAGCACTGGGTGCTGTATAAGCGATGAATCACTAAATTCTGCACCTGAAATTAATATTACACTGTATGTTAATGAATTTAAGTACAAACTTGAAACCAAAAAAATCAGAAATGAAAGAGGGACACCACAACGGATGCTACAGAAATACAAAGGATTATAAGAGAAGACTATGAACAATTATATGCGAACAAATTGGATAATCTAAAAAAACAATAAATTCCTAAAAACATGTAACCTACCAAAAATGAATCATGAAGAAATAGTAATAAAACAGTAGACCTATAACTAGTAAGGAGGTTGAATCAGAACAAAAAACCTTCCAGAAACAGCAGCAAAAATCTCAGGACTAGATGACTGCACGGGAGAAGTGTACCAAACATTCAAAGAAGAATCAACACCAGTCATCCTCAAACTCTTCCAAAAAATCAAGGAGGAGGAAACACTTCCAAATTTAATTTATGAGTCCCACATTACCCTGATACTAAAGCCAGACAAAGATATTACCAGAAAACTATAGACCAATATCCTTGATGAATATTGATACAAAAAAATCCTCAAGAAATACTGGCAAACCAAATTCAACATCACATGGAAAAGATTATATAACACGGCCAAGGAGGATTTATTCCTGGAATGCAATCCAAAAATCAATGTATGTAATTAATCAATTACAAAATTAATTAATGTAACACACCACATTAAAAAAATGGAGAACTAAAACCACATGATCACCTCAATTGATGCAGAAAAAGTATTTGACAAAATTCAATACCCTTCTATGATAAACACATTCAATAAAGTAGGAATAGAGGGAAACTACTTCAACAAAATGAAGGCCACATGTGAAAATTTTGCAGCTAACATACTCAGTGGTAAAAGACTGAAAGCTTTGCCTTAAAATCAGAAACAAGGCAGGGTCTCCCCTCACCTATTAAACATAGTACTAGAAGCCAAAGCTAGAGCAGTCAGGCAAGAAAAATAAATAAAAGACACCAAGTTGGAAAGGAGGAAGTAAAATGGTCTCTCTTTACAGATGATATGATCTTTTATACATAATATAAAAAATTCAGAAGAGTCCCTAAAACATGTTAGAACTAATTTAGCAAAGTTTCAGGGTACAAAAATCACAAAAATTAGTTGCATTTCTACACACTAACAATGAACAGTCCCAAAAGGAAATTAAGAAAAGCCACTTACAATAGCAACAAAAAGAATTAAATAGGAATAAACTTAACCAAGGAAGAGAAGGACTTGTACAATGAAGACTATAAAACATTGCTAAAAGGGATTAAATAAGGTACATAAATGGAAAGACGACTCATATTTATCGATTGGGTGACATAATATTGGTAAAATGTCCATACAACCCAAAACAAATCTATAGATTCAAAGCAAAATCCCCGTGACATCTTTGCAGGAATAGTGAAAAGATTCTAAAACACATGTGGAATCTCAAGGAACCCCAAATAGGCAAAGCAAACTCGAAGAACAACAAATACAGAAGCCTCATACCCACTTATTTCAAAACATATTACAAAGCTATAGTGATGAAAACAATGTGGTACTGGCATAAAGATAGACCTATAGAACAATAGAACAGAATACATAGCCCAGAAATAAACCCTGTGTACACTGCCAAATGATCTTCAACAAGGTCGCTAAGACCACACAAGGGGGAAGGGACATTATCATCAACAAATGACACAGGGAAAACTAGAAAGCCACATGCAAAAAAATGAAGTTGAACCCTTACTTTATACTATATACAAAAATGAACTCAAAGTGGATTACAGATCTAAATGTAAGATCTAAAGCTATAAAACTCCTAGAAGAAAAAGTAAGGGACCATCTTCATGACATCGGGTTTGGCAATGATTTCTTGGCTACGACACTAAAAGCACAGGAAACAAAAGCCAAATTAGACAAAGGGGACTAGTCAAATTTTAACACTTCACATCAAAGGAGACAGTCAACAGAATGAAAATCAGCCTACAGAACGGGAAAAAAATTTGCAACCCATGTATGTGGTAAGGAGTTGATATTCAGAATATGTAAAGATCTCCCTCAATTCTGCAATGAAAAATTAACTCAATTAAAAAGTGGGTAGGGACTTGAATAGACATTTCTCCAAAGAAGATGTAAAATGTAGGTGGATTCTAGAAGTTGAAACATTCAGTGGACAGATCCCTCTTACAAAGCCTCCAGAAGAAATGCAGAGCTGCTGAAACATCTAGAACTGTAAGATAATAAATCACATACTTAGGCCCCCAAGTATGTGATAATTTGTTACAACAGCAAAGGAAACTAACACATCTCTAATGGTCTTCCAGCTTTTCTTTAATTTTTGCTTTCCTCAAATTAATCCTCCCCATGATTAGTTTTTTTAAAACACTAATAAAACCTATGGTCATGATCTTATGGCAAACTGAACCATTGATCATTCACCTTCTTGCAAACACTGCAGAATCAGGTTAGCTTGGGAACTGGGAATTCAGGGAAGAAGTGAATTAACCATACATAAGTTAAGAGTGTGTATTTGCAGAACCAGGTGAAAAATAAGAACTTCTTAAGAGGAAGATATGTTTTTTTGATTTTGTCACATATTAGTATTTAGAGAGCTATTTTAGAAAGAAATGGAAGTCAACATCCATTTTAACACTTTTATAAGTAGACTTTATGGTAGAAGAAAAGATCTTTTAGAAATAAATACTCTTAAAACAAGCTAAATCCTGTTTAACAACCTAATCTCCTAGGAAAACCACTTACAACAAAGGATACTGAGTTTGTTTTCCCAGAGCCCCTAAAATCCTTCTAAAGGTGGCTGAAGATAAACAGCATATGTACAGTGGGCTTTTGCTGGCAGCCTGGACTTCAGTAAGTGGTGCTCCTAACATCAGAAACCGTAGGCTTTTAAGTTGTGTGACTTCTGGAGGATGCATAAAAAATACTTAGCTTTTTTTAGAATTTTTGCATCCTGACTCTACTGAAAATATCCAACCTGTGAATATGTCTGTACCCAGTACACTACAATCTGCAGCAGGTAACCCCAGCCTTTCTTTCTTCTCTGTTTCTCTCACAATCCAATTTCTTTTTTCTTACTAAAAAAGGAACTAAATCTATAACAAAACTCTTTTGCCTTTCCCCAATGGAATCACTGAAAATTTTCCATAAATGCCAGTGTAATCTTGGTTGCATCCAATGTGGGGGGCATTTTATTCATTTTATTTTTTAAAATTGAAGTATAATTAACATGGTGTTATATTAGTGTCAGGTGTACAATATAATAATTCAACAATTCTACACATTACTCAGTGCTCATCAGGATAAGTGTACATTTGATCCCCTTTATCTATTTCACCCTTCTCTCTTCCCCACCCACCTCCCCTCTGGCAACCACCAATTTGTTCTCTGTGTTTAAGAGACTATTTTTTTTGCTTGTCTCTTTTTTCTTTGTTCATTTGCATTGTTTCTTAAATTCCACATATGAGTGAAATCATACAGTATTTGTCTTTCTCTGACTTATTTCACTTGGCATAATAGCCTCTAGGTCTGTCCATATTGTTGCAAATGACAAGATTTCATTCTTTTTATGGCTCAGTGATATTCCAGTGTGTGTGTGTGTGTGTGTGTGTGTGTGACATATTCTTTATCCATTCATCTATAGATAGACACTTGGGTTGTTTCCATATCTTGGCTATTCTAAATAATGCTGTAATAAGCGTAGGGCCACATACATGTTTTAGAATTAGTTTTCATTTTCTTTGGATAAATATATAGCAGTGGAATTACTGGATCATATGGTAATTGTATTTTTAATTTTTTGAGAAACCTGCACCAGTTTGCATTCCCACCAGCAGCGCCTGAGGGTTTGTTTTCCTCACCTCACCAATACTTATGTCTTCTGGTTTTTTATTTTAGCCATATGACAGGTAGAAGGTGATATGTCATTGTTGTTCTGATTTGCATTTGTCTGATGATTGATAATGTTGAATATCTTTTTATGAGTTTGTTGGCCATCTGCCCAACAAGGACATTTTTCATTTCCATTTTCATTGGAAAAATGTCAATTCAAGTAGTCTGCCCATATTTTAAATTGAACTATTTGGTTTTTTTTGGGGGGGTATTGAGTTGTGTAGGTTCTTTATATATTTTGGATATTAATCCCTTATCAGATATATCATTTTCAAATATTTTATCCCATTCACTACGTTGTCTTTTTGTTTTATTGTACAAAGCTTTTTTATGGTGTAGTCCCAGTAGTTTAATTTTACTTTTGTTTCCCTTAACTGACAAGACATACCTAGAAAAATATTTCTAGGGCCAATGTCAAAGAAATTACTACCTATGTTTTTTTAAAGTTTTTATTCAAATTCCAATTAATTAACATACAGTGTAATATTAATTTCAGGTGTAAGATCTAGTGATTCAGCTCTTCCATACAATGCTCAGTCCTCATCACAAGTGCACTCCTTAATGCCCACCACCTATTTAACCCATCCCCCACCCACCTCCCTTCAAGTAATCATCAGTTTGTTCTCTATAGTTAAGAGTCTGTTTTTTGGTTTGCCTCTCTCTCTTTTCTTTCCCTTTACTCATTTATTTTGTTTCTTAAATTCTATATATGAGTGAAATCGTATGGTTTTGCTTTTCTCTGACTGACTTATTTCACTTAGCACAATACCCTCTAGCTCCATCCATGTAGTTACAGATGGCAAGGTTTCATTCTTTTTTATGACTGAGTAATATTCCGTTGTGTATGTACACACACCACATTTCTTTATCCATTCATTGGTTGATGAACTCTTGGGCTGTTTCCATAATTTAGCTATGGTAGATAACACTGCTATAAATATCAGGGTGCATGTATCTCTTTGAATTAGTATTTTTGTATTCTTTGGGTAAATACCTAGTAGTGTGATTACTGGATCCTAGGGTAGTTCTATTTTTAACTTTTTGAGGAACCTCCATACTGTTTTCCACAGTGGCTGCACCAGTTTGCATTCCTACCAACAGAGAAAGAGGGGTTCCCCTTTCTATACATCATCACCAACTCTTATTGTTTCTTGTGTTGTTGATTTTAGCCATTTAGACAGGTGTGAGGTGATATATCATTGTAGTTTTGATTTGCATTTCCCTGATGATCAGTGATGTTGAGCATCTTTTTATGTGTCTGTTGGCCATCTGTGTCATCTTTGGAAAAATATTCAAGTCTTCTGTCCATTTTTAATTGGATTATTTGTTTTTTGGGTATTGAGTTTTATACATTATATATTTTGGATACTAGCCCTTTATCAGATAGGTCATCTGCTAATACCTTCTATGTTTTCTTCCAGGAATTTTATAATTTCAAGTGTCACATTTAGGTCTTTAATTCATTTTGAGTTTATTTTTGTGTATGGTGTAAGAAAGTGGTCCAGTTGCACTCTTTTGCATGTTGTCCATTTTCACAGCACCATTTGTCAAAGAGACTGTGTTTTCCTCATTGTATGTTCTTACCTCTTTGTCATAGATTAATTGTATAATTGTGAGTTTATTTCTGGGCTTTCTATTCTGTTCCATTCTTCTATGTGTCTATTTTTGTGCCAGTACCATACTGTTTTGATTACTACAGCTTTATAGTGTATCTTGAAATTTGGGTTTGTGATACCTCCAGCTTTGTTCTTTTTTCTCAGGATTGCTTTGCCTATTCAAGGTCTTTTTGTGGTTCCATACAAATTTTAGAATTATTTGTTCTAGTTCTGTGAAAAAATGTTGTTAATATTTTGATAGGGATGGCATTGAACCTGTAGATTGCTTTGGATAATATGGACATTTTAACAATATCAATTCTTCCAATCCATGAGCATCCAGTGTCTTTCCATTTGTGTCTTCTTTCAATTTCTTTCATCAGTGTTTTACAGTTTTCAGAATATAGGTCTTCCATTTCCTTAGTTGAATTTATCCCTAGGTATTTTTATTCTTCTTGGTGCAATTGTAAATGGAATTGTTTTCTTAATTTCTCTTTCTGCTACTTCATTATTAGTGTATAGAAATACAATGGATTTCTGTGTATTGGTTTTGTATCCTGTGACTTTACCGAATTCATTTATAAGTTCTAGTAGTTTTTGGTGGAGTCGTTAGTGTTTTCTATATATGCTATCATGCCATCTGCAAATAGTGACAGCTTTATTTCTTCCTTACCGATATGGATGTCTTTTATTTCTTTTCATCATCTGATTACTGTGGGTTGGACTTCCAGTAGTATGTTAAATAAAAGTGGTGAGAATGGACATCCTTTTGTTTCTGTTCTTACAGAAAAACTTCTGTTTTTGGTGAACATGAAATATGATGTTGTGGGTTTTTCTATAAGGCTTTTATTATGTTGAGGTATCTTCCCTCTATGTCTACTTAATTGACAGTTTTTATCATGAATGAATATTGTACTTTAGGAAATGATTTTTCTCCATCTATTGAGATAATCAAATAGTTTTTATCCTTTCTCTTGATAATGTAATCTATCATGTTGATTGATTGGCAAATCTCTTATGGTAATGCCCTTCTTTGTCTCTTGCTACAGTCTGTTTTAAAGTCTCTCGTGAGATATAAATCTTGCTACCCTTTCTTTCTTTCACTTTCATTTGCATGGTATATTTTTTTCCGTCCCCTTTCAGTCTGTTGTGTCTTTAGGTCTGAGGTAAGTCTCTTGCAGGCAGCATATAGATGGGTCTTTTCTTTCTATCCATTCAGTCAGCTGGTTTTTTTTGATTAGAACATTTAGACCATTTACACATTTACATTTAAAGTAACTATTGATAGGTATGTACTTTTGCCATTTTTTTCATTGCTTCGTGGGTGTTTTTGTAGTTCCTTTCTTTTTCTCTTGCTCTCTTCTCTTGTGGTTTGATCACTTTCTTTAGTGTTATGCTTGGACTCCTTTCACTTTATTTTTTGTGTATTTACTATAGTTTTTAAAATAAAGTTTAACACACAGTGTTATAATAGTTCCAAGTGTACTATATAATGATTCAAGAGTTCTAGACATTAATTAGTGTACATGAAGATAAATGTACTCTTAATCCCCTTAGTTGATTTAACCAATCTCCCCACCCACCTTTATAGGTATTTGATTTGTGATTACTGTGAGGTTCATATATAATATCTTAAGTGTACAGCAGTCTATATTAAGTTGATGGCTGCTTAAGGATTTCTTTTATAAAGGATTCTATATATATGTAAATATATATAATATATATGTAAATATATATAATATATATATTTAGAATGGATTCAATATATATATATATGATGTCATACTTTATATCCTTTTATTTTGTGAATCCCCTGATTGATTTTGGTAGATATAGTTGATTTTACAGCTTTTGTGTTTTAATCTTCACACTGGTTTTATAAGTGATTAATCTTCTTTTATTATACGTTTGCATTTACCTGTGAAATTTCTTTCTTTTGTACTTTCTTACTCCTCATTATGGCCTTTCTTTGTACTCAGAAAATTTCCTTTAACATTTCTTGTCAGACTGGTTTAGTGGTGATGAACTCCTTTAACTTTTATTTGGGAAACTCTCTCCTTCTATTCTGAATGATAAACTTGCTGGTAGAGTATTCTTGGTTACAGGTTTTTTTTTCCTTTCAGTATTGCCAATCCCTTTTCGGCCTACAAAGTTTCTGCTGAAAAACTGCCTTTAAAATTCTCTCTTTATCACTACTTTTTGCCATTTTAATTATTACGTGTCTTGATATAAACCTGCTTGGATTAATTTTGTTGGGGTATCTCTGTGTCTCCCGGATCTGGATGTCTGTTTCTTCCCCAGATTAGGGAAGTTTTCAGCTATTATTTCTTCAAATAAATTTTCTGCCCCCCTCTTTCTCTCCTTCTAAGATCCCTATAGTATGAATGTTATTATGCTTGATGATGTCAGTGAGTTCTCCTATCCTATTGTCACTTTTTATTATTCTTGGTCCTTTTTGCTATTCTGCTTGGGTGCTTTCCATTACCCTTTCTTCTAGGCTGCTGATCTGGTCTTCTGTCTCCTCCAATCTGCTGTTGATTCCCTCTAGTGTATCTTTAATATCAGTTGTTGAGTTCTTCACCTCTGACTCGTTCTTTTTTATAATTTTTATTTTCTATCTCTTTGTTGAAGATCTCACTGAGATCCTCTACCCTTTTCTCATGTCCAGTGAGAATCTTTATGACCATTACTTTGGATTCTTTATCAGGCATATTGCTTACCTCCATTTCACTTAGCTCTTTTGCTGTGGTTTTGTTCTGTTCTTTCATTTGGGACATATTCCTCCGTCTGCTCATTTTGTCTCTCGCTGTTTGTTTCTGTGTATTAAGAAAATCAGCTACATCTCCTGATCTTGAAAGTAGTTGACCTCATGATGAAGTGGTCCTGTGGTGCTCTGTAGCATAATACCCCCCCCTTTACTAGAACCAGGCACTTTAGGAGTCTCTCCTACATGGGCTGCATGTGCCTTATCGTTGTGGCTGAGCAGTGTTTGCCTTCAGGCCAGTCAGCTGAAATGGCCTGCTTTGCCTGTTGCGGGCACATCAGGCAAGGTTTGGTGCTTGTGCTGTTAAGGGCCTACTCTGGGACCACCATGGGCTTGTAGTTGGATGGTATCATCAGTAAGACCAGATACCTGCCCTCAGCCCATCTGCCAGGGATGCAGTCACAATGAACTGCAGGGTTTTCTCTCTGCCTTGTCTCCTGAGAGGCTTTTGTTGGTAGGCTGGCCTAGTAGTTGGACCAGATGCCTGCCCACGGAGTGTTTGCTGGGGCTATAGTTGTACTGATTGGCAGGGCACTCTGCCCAGGCTGCTCACTGTAAGGTTTTGTTCCTGGGACTGTGTGTACACTGGTGTGTGTAGTTATCTTCCTTTTTTCCCAGGGCAAGAGTCACTTTGGAGTGGCACTGGTGCTTGCTGGGGCTGCTTACAGGGTGCACTGGGGGCAGGAGATGCTTTGGAGGGACACCTGTTGAGTTGGGTTGGTTCAGTGGGGTGGATCTGCAGGAGAACATGGAGGCAAAGCATATGGTGCTAGCAAGATAGGTGGAGAATGTTCTCACTAGTGTCCACAAGTGTCCTGCTATCTGGGTCTGAGTGAGTGTGAGAGAAATGGTGCCCACCACTTTTGTTCTTGGAGAAGTCTCCTAAAGATCCCTTCCCCTCTATGACATGCTCTGAGATTAATAAATAAATGTTCCTAATATACACCTCAAGGCACTTTTCAAACTGCTGCTTCTGTGCTTTATCTTAGCTGAGTTATTAGTTACTTTGATTCTTTAAGGGGTTGGGGGCAAGATTCAGTTTCCTGTTGCTCTCCAGCTCTCCTGTAGCTAAACCCATAGGTTTTTAAAGTACCCAGCACAGCTGATTATAAAAACTCACAGTTAGGCCCCACTGGTTTTCAAAGCCAAACGTTATGGAGACTCATCTTTCCAGGGCAAGTTTTTTGTGCCTGGGGTACCTGGTCTGAGGTCTGCTCCTTTCCCTTCTCCATGCTTGTGGTGTCCCTCCCATCTGTAGTTAGATTCCCTGGGAGTTTGGTTCCCAACCACATCTCTGCCCTTCCTATCCTTTTTAATATGGCCTCCATTGGACAATTAACTATGGAAAGTCTGTTTTGCCAGTGTTCAGTTTGTTTTCAGAGGTCGTTGCAGTAATACGGCTGTTATCTCTTTATGTCTGTGGGATGATGTGAGTTTAGGATCCAATCCTCCTACTCCACTATCTTCCATGAAACCCCTGTTTTAAGACATTTTAAATCAATTGCCTTGTCCTTCTGATTGTGTGCCTGAACACATCACTTTTTAATCATGACTCCAAACAGTTACATGCTTTTCTTGAGCCATGACTGATCAGTGGTCCAGGTAGTTTGCACACCTTCTGCAGACTGTGCTTTTGATGTAAAGATAAATAGAGTTGGAAATTTACTAAATTTAGCTCCCAGTGCTCTCTCCAGCTTCGCCCTTCCTTCACATACAGGGTACTCAACCAAATCTCCCTCATTCCACTGAATTACTCGTGAAGACTGCCCAGCCTCCATGGAGACCACAAAGTGAGATATTCACCATCCCTTTTAGTGGTGTCTGGTATGGCCAAGACTTTCTTAATTCCAGGGGACAGGAGGTGCTTTTCTAAAAACTTGCATGTTTAAAGAAGTGGTCAAAGATTTTAATGTGTGATTTTTTGCACTCACAAGCTTGGGTAAGTAGAAATGGAAATTTATTTTTTGTAACTAAACTTTGCTCTTGAATCCTTATTTCTATTTAGGGAAAACTTAACCTTCTAATTTAGGTAGTTCACCCATTTTTAAAACTTAGAGTGCTGTCTCTTTTGGGTACATGGTCAAATTTATTGCACTCCTGTTCACCATGCCTGTCTTCACTAGATTAACTTATGCACCATCCTACGGTTGGTATGGTGTGTGGTTCATGGTGCAACTATGACAACATCAGATGCTGGCACTGTCTTAGGTATGACTGTGGTTCTGGAGAGCTCTGTGACTCCCCCTACTGACTTGGAAATTATTTCAGCTCTCTCTCTAGCTGTTCACTCTTTGAAACAGCCACATCTGCCATCTGGTCTAGATCTTGGGTTTCCATGGCATTTACCATGGGTCCTCTCTCACACGGCTTTGCAACTGGGTCTTGACTAAATCTCATTTCTCACGCTTCATGTGGGAACTCTTTTGTTTCAGTTTTTTTGAGATATAATTAAATGCAGCAGCATTGTATAAGTTTGAGTCGTATAACATAATAACTTGACATATGTATATATTGTGAAGTAATTACCACGGTAAATTCACATCTACCACCTCATATAGGTAAAAAGCTTTTTTTTTTTTCTGCGTAATGAGTACTTTTAGGATCTACTCTCTCAGCAATGTTTAAATATACCACAAAGCAGTTTTAACTATAATCATCATGTTACACATTACATCCCTAGTAGTTATTTATCTTGTAACTGGGTGTGTACCTTTTGACCACCTTCACCCAATTTCCCCAACACCTATCCCCTGCTCTGGAAATGACAAATCTAATCTCTCTTTCTATGAGGTTTTTTATTTTAATTTTTTTTAAAGAGTCCACATATAAGTGAGACCACATAGTATTTGTCTTTCACTGTCTGACTTATTTCACTTAACATAATGCCCTCAAGGTCCCTCAGTGTTGTCACAAATGGCAGTATTTCTTTCTTTTTTATGACTGTATACTATCCCCCCCCACCCCAGAAAAAGGGAGTGAGAGAGAGTGCCCAACCCTCATTTCTAATTTACTTTGCTTCCCTCTTGAATCTAGAAAGGTTTTGCACGAGCTCTGGGTGGTGGGTGGTGTTCTTCTTTACCAGCTTCTCTTTCCCAATGTACTATATGTCTTCAGTTCTCCATATTTTGTTCTCGATTGACAGCAAAAGCAAGTTTGTAGAATTCTAAATGTTTTTTAAAGTTCCTGGCTTTTTCAAATCCTCCTTGTTCTTTCAGACTTTTGTTTTTTCCATACAGTTAAATGATCCATGTAGAAATTGCCTATTCTGTCCTAGCTGGATTAGCTCTTCCCTGTGGGTATAAATGCCACCAATTCACAGTTAGTAGGGGCTCACTATATATGAAAAATGTGGAAAAGTAGAGCCTGGTTATTATCTCAAAGTATTTTCTTAATATGAGCACATTAACACTGCCGGACAAGAACTGGTGGTAACAACTGGTTACCTGTAGCTTTTCTTGGCCAATACGTTGTTCATGAACATGACTGACAACTGTAGTTGTTCAGTTTTCAGACAGTTGGCATATGTATTATCTTATTATGTCCAGTAGTGCAATCATAATGTTAATGTTGAATGTCCTGATCTAAATGATGCTTATGGTTAAGATAGAAACTAGAGAAGAAATGCTTGTTCAAAAATATAAAAAGGGGTGCCTGGGTGGCTCAGTTGGTCATCTCAGGGTGGTGAGATCAAGCCCTGCATTGGGCTCTGCACTGAGCATGGAGCCTGCTTGAAACACTCTCTCTCCCTCTCCCTTTCCCTCTCTCTCCCCATGCTTTCTCTCTCTCTCTAAAATAAAATAAGTAAATCTTTAAATAAATAAATATAAATATATATTTATATTTATATATTTATACATAAATATATATTTATATTTATATATTTATACATAAATATATATTTATATTTATATATTTATACATAAATATATATTTATATTTATATATTTATACATAAATATATATTTATATTTATATATTTATACATAAATATATATTTATATTTATATATTTATACATAAATATATATTTATATTTATATATTTATACATAAATATATATTTATATTTATATATTTATACATAAATATATATTTATATTTATATATTTATACATAAATATATATTTATATTTATATATTTATACATAAATATATATTTATATTTATATATTTATACATAAATATATATTTATATTTATATATTTATACATAAATATATATTTATATTTATATATTTATACATAAATATATATTTATATTTATATATTTATACATAAATATATATTTATATTTATATATTTATACATAAATATATATTTATATTTATATATTTATACATAAATATATATTTATATTTATATATTTATACATAAATATATATTTATATTTATATATTTATATATATATATATATTTATATAAAGATAGTGCAGAAATGATGATATTTACCCCTGGGAGTAGATTCAGGGTTTTGGGGGCCTGAAATTTATTTTAAAAGATTGAGGTTCTCTTTCAGAAAAATAATACAAAATTACAAATATAAAATATTTGAAAGTGAGTGACAGGAGTATTACCAAAAACCATTTTAAAATTGAAACAGCCAGAAATAACTACACTCACAGATGACCATTACACCCTACACAAATGGGTGCCCCACTCACCTTCTCCTTGGAGCCCCCAAATTCTCATGGCCACTTTAGTGTTTTCCTATGTGTGTGTGGGGTGGTGGAATGGGTAGGAGTGGAAAGATACATAAGTCTTCACAAACTTTGGCTAAAATATTTTACTTTCGTAAATTGTATGAAAGCATACAACATTGTCTGGGCCCCTCTCAGGACACTGAAAGGGATAAGTGCAAATGGAAGAGTCATTAGCTTCAAGGTAAACCCACCTCTGATTGCCCACGCATGTGGGACAATCAGTTGACATGAAGGATGATTCTAAGACAAAGTGCAAATCACGCAAGACATGAAAAGTGTGTGCTTATGTAATCAACAGTAGAGCAAGAAATGAGGAAAGGTGATCCGTGAAACAGATTACTTTCGCAAGCTTGGCTTGACTCATCCAGGGAATCATTACCAATGTGGGATGCTTATTTGCCCAATGTTAATTCAAGGCAAGGCTAGGAGTATATTTCAGAATTTTAATCATGCCAAAAGAACCATTGCTGTTTTTGTTGCAAACTTGGAAACCAGGAATGGCTCTTCTGGTTTAAAACATTTCTATTATGCTTCAAGTGAATGGTAAGTGGGTGTATCAGTTAGGGTTCTTCAGTAGGGCTTGAGAAATGGTCCTTTAGCCAAGTCTGGCAGCCCGTCTATTTTTGTAAGTCAAGTTTTGTTGGTACACAGCCATGTTCATTCATTTACATATTGTCTGTAGCTGCTTTTGGGTTATAGAGGCAGAGTAGAGTAATTGTAGCAAAGATGATATGGCTGGCAAAGCCTAAAATGGTTACTATCTGGCCCCCTGCAGAAAAAAAATCTTACTGACCCCTGTCTCAGAAGGAAACAAAAGGCACACTCCAAAGGGTTTAATGAAAATTATTCAACAATGGAATTGTTTATATGGGTGTAGACAGGCCCAAGAGAGCCATGAAGGATTGTGGGGTGTCCAGAGACTGATGACTATTGGATACAGTTACTGCTCCTAGTCCTGAAGGGCCTGGGGAGGAAATGGCATTACTGGGGCCAGGGAGCTGCAGCCATGGGAGAGGGGCCATATCCTGTCAGAACTGAGATGAGGCAGGGAAGGGGAGAGAGAAATACATACCTCGCTTTCTTCACCTTTTGTTATGGGTTTAATTGTGTTCCCCAGTATTCGTATGTTGAAGGCCTCACCCACAGCACCTCAGAATGTGACTGTATTTGGAGACAGGGACTTCAAAGATGTAAGGGAGATAAAATGTGGCTTAAATGGGTCCTAATCCAATATGACTGGTGTCCTCATAAAAAGAGGAGATTAGGACAGACACACACACACAGGGAATACCAATTGAGTTCAAAAGGAGAAGAAAGTCCTCTATAGGCAAAGGAGAGAGATCATAAGGAACCAATCTGCCAATACATTAACCTCTGACTTACAGCCTTCAGAACTGTGAGAAATTAAATTTCTGTTGTTGAAGCCTGTGTGTGGTACTTTGTTACGGTAGCCCCAGCAGACCAATATACTTCTCATCTCCTGAAAGTGTTTCTGCCTCTATGGGCTCAACCCAACAGGAAGCCAGAGGACAGAGAGCCCAGAGGATTCTGTCTGCATTGAACGGTCTCCTGGTCAGAGTGGGGAAGAGGAAGAGAGATGATATGGATGGGATGTGGTGGGGTGGGAGGGAGGGAGGCAAACCGAGAACTACTGGAATGAAGGATAAGTGCAAAATCATCATCACCATCATCATCATCATCATCATCTGCAGAACATAAACTCACAAGGAAAATGAGAACGTGCCTTGTTTTAAAACTTCAAAGGACCAATTCATACTCTTACTTAGTGGAAATGGTATCTAAAGACTGAAAGCCTTTATTTCTCATAAAAGGCATGAATATAAAAATGGCTTTTGGAATTTAATCTATTGGTAGGCAAAGTGTTCTGGCATTTGACTTGCAATTAAGAGAAGTTGTCTCCTAGTTAATTACTGGTGTATAGTTTGAACACTTAGGTTTGGACTTTTCCAGAACATTTATTAAATGCTTATGAAAAAGCTTGGAGCTAAGTGCTCTGCAGGAGAGAATGTTTCCTGTAAGATATTTTATGGTACCCCAGTGCCTCTGCCAAGAGCAGCATGTAAACAGACCCAGAACTTTCATTTGACTGGAACAACCCATGAAGGCATTGTGCATATGGGAACATTTAAGGTATATCTTCTCTTCCAGGATGGGAACAAAGTCTTCTTGGGTCCTTAGGTAGATGACCGGCCCCCATGTAGTTACTATCGCTGTACACAAGATGGCAGGCATGTCCAGGAAGAGCCTACAGCAATTACCACTGGATGTCAGTCTTCAGCTCTGGCCAATTGGTGAGGTCTCTAGAGGTGTTAGTGGAAGGTGGCTGGAAGTCTGAGGTTCCAAGAAAGCGCTTCCTTATGAGTAGGTAGAAAGATAAACTTAGAGGACAATGAAATAGCTGAAAGGCACTCATGGGGAGAGGAGGAACGAGATAACCAAATTTAAGAAAAAAATCTGGAGAGGGGAGATAGGGTTGTTTTGATAAGGAGGTGAGGCATGGAGGACAAGCCTAGAGAAACGTAAAAGAGGTGAGAATATTATGTAAAATGGGGGAAAGGCTGAGAGATAAGCCAGGCAGCAGGGTCCAGGGGAGGTAGGAAAAAGAGGAGTATGTCAGGGGCAACTAGAAAAGTTGCGTCCATAGTTCACATCGCTAACCCTGGACTCCTGCCCATGTCCCTTGGTGTTTCCAAGAGAGATGGCTGCTAGGATGGATTCTACCTTACTGGATCTTGAAGGAGGAGCAGAGGACAGGGGAGGCAGAATGAGCCAATTTCACAGCCAGTTCAGGGAATGGCATGTGCCAGGTCCAGGAGAATCTCCGAGTGCTCAACGAAGTGGTGTGGACTACTGAATGGAATAGAAAGGAGGCAATCATTAGACAATTTTTAAATTAGAAAAAATATTTTCTGGTGTTTTGGAAAGACCAATTTGAAGCTGAATATAAAATTGGTTTGAAAGGAGTGCCGGGTGGCTTAGTTAAATGTCAGACTTGATTTTGGCTCAGGTCATGATCTCAGGATCAAGTTCCACGCTGGGTTCCGTGCTCAGCGGGGAGTCTGCTTGAGACTCTCTCCCTCTCCCTCTGCCCCTCCCCACCATGTGCTCTGTCTCTCTCTCTAAAATAAATAAATCTTTAAAAAATTGATCTGAAGGACAGTGAGCGATCTAAGGTGGTGAGAGTGGTTACAAAACTATGAAAATAATTTAGAGACAAAGAATTAAGAGTTCCTCATGGTAATGATATTTGAAAGGAAGGGGAAAATGTTAAAGGGATGAATGGCTTATGTGTAATAGCATAAAAAGCTTACAAGTGTTTTTATACTGATTTTAAGTAGAACTATTAAAACACACACACACACACAGTATTATATATATAATTAGATTTCATAAGCTTAGAGCAAGAGTTAAAGAAATGCTAACACCTAGACATATTTAGATATTTTCCTTTCACTTAACTATTTTTTTTTTTTACCATAGGTTTTTTCTGAGGCATGGGTATAACTATCTCACCTAAAGTTTTATTGGTTTTACTTTATAACCAAACCTTCAGGAGTATCTACATGATCTTGGCTGTCTTCAGGATTTCAATGTAATTTAGAAATATTTGCATCATCAGAATCCCCCAGACATCTTACATATCTGTCTGTAACTTATCCCTGATAAAAATAGGTATAGAAGAGTCCTGTCCCAACTCGGAGCATGACCCACCCCTGCCAGCTACCTCCTTCCGCCCCTGTGCCACTTTAAGAATGTGCTAAAACAAAAGCATTAGGCAGAACTTCCCTTGCATTCTCCTCAAGTCTCAAGTTTTACTGCCATCTTTGATAGAGACTTTTAAAGTCTGGTTTTAAACTGTAACTATGTTTTTTTTACACATTCTGCCAAGTCCCTCTTACAATGGAAAAGGTTTTGACTTCTTTGGACCTACAGAGATCCAGGAAATCCACAGACCCAGGAATTCCAATATTTGTTGTAGTTTTTGTTTCCATTCTCTTCAGAATCTTGAGTTTAAACTTCACTGAAATAAACAGAGTGAAGATTATTTCCATGGAATGAATCTGCATACAAACATTGTGAAACAGAATTAATATCTTTCCAAATCAAAAGCATTTGCATCATGTTTCTCTCTTTTAAGTAATTACCAATATTGATTAGGGATGGGGCAGGCTAGCCATAGCCATTTTCAGAGTTATAAAAGGTCATCAGTACATAGTTTTATTAAAGCATTTAAAATAAGCAGGATATTAAATATCTAAGTCACCTCTGAGATAATCTAGAGTAGTCCAGCTCCTTACAAATGCTCTGGCTTACCCAAGGGTGCATATCTACTGGGTGGGAGACTTGGATGTGATAGCAACCTGGGTCTGATATCTAGATACTGACATGATGCACATAGACCAAAAAGAGGACTGGTTTTTGGTGGTGGGCATAAAGAACAAGAACACAGGTATTTTGACATGTGGACTAAGGAATTTAAAAATAGTAAGCAATTGACTAAATCAGTAGATAAACGTGATTTATTACTTTGTCCAAAAAAGTCGTTTCAATACAATAAAGTTTAGACTACACTGGGCTGTTCCTGACTCAGTCTTGACAATGCTCAGTCATTTGGTTTGGTCCATTCCACAATTAAATTGTGAATACACAGACTATATCCTATAGAAGCAGGGGTGTCCTGCTTGTCATTGTCTGTCTTTAGTGCCTGGAAGCATAGCTGTACCATTCACACATTTTTCAGGTTATAGACATGGTGCACAAGTCACAATCCAAACAATAAACATCAAAAAAATATGACTAATATTTCGCTATGTTCATTTTGTATTCAAAAAGGACTCATGTGGACACACCCAATGCAGTTAAAAAATGTCTTAAGAAAAATAAATATCCTTCCCAATGTATTTATAAGGATTCTTTTGTCTCCTGCCCCAATTAAAACAAAATTGGGAGACTATAATTTGACAGTTAAGAAGCATATTCTTGGCCTTTAGTGTCAGTTCCACACAGAATGTGGTGTTGAAAATCCAGTCTTTTTTGAACCATATTTATAAATACATAAAGTTGCAAATTGTAATATGCTAAGAAGAAAAAAATAAATGATTTTGCTTAGGTTCCCTGATCGTGTTTAAAGATGAAAATATACAATAATAGAGTCCTACTCTCCAGCAGTTGAAGAACAGTTTTTCATGTACTTTCTTGTCTACCTCATTCCACTGTAGCCCCCAATTTCAAGACATGCAGTTGGGTAGGATTTTGAAATACTCATTGTCGGTTGGAAAAAGATGGCAGAGGAGTAGGGGACCCCTGTTTCAGCTGGTCCCCTGAGTCAAGCTGGATAGGTACCAGACCATCCTGAACACCTATGGAATCATCCAGAGATGCAGGAATATACATCTGGATCTCTACGAATGAACATCTCCAGTGCTGAGTATTGAGGTACGAAGCAGGGAGCCGTGAATCTGCGCACAGATATTGGAAGATAAACAGAAGGGGGAGGGAGACGATGCGCTCGGGCACCGGGGAAGCAGTAGCCACCTGCACTGGGGAGCGGGCGAGAGAGTAGACTGGGACCGTGAGCCCAGGAACACGCGTGTGAACAGTCTGAAAACTGGAGCCCCAGAGCGCTCACTGGAACCGGACTAAAACCAGGACCTTGGAGCGCACGTGCAACCAGACTGAAAACCGGTTCTCAGGAGCGCACACGAACCACACTGAAACAGAGAGCTCGGGAGCTTATGTGGGATCTGGGGCTGCTGGCAGTGTTAGAAGCACAAAGGACAGAAACGTGCCGGCCCTGGAAGTGAGCACTGGGAGAGCAGCTGTGGGACGCACAACCCAGGACGCTGCAGGGTTGAGCAGCACCAACAGAAACAGAGTTAAAGTGGCCAAGAGAGCTCAGTGGAGAGTGGACTGTGATCTCTCTGTTCTGAGACAGAGGCTGGGATACGGCCACTGCTGCTCTGACTCTCAGAAGAGTCACGGAAAGCCACCAGTAGAAGCCGCCAGAGAACAAAAGCCAGGAAATACCGGTTCACATTGTGCGCATCCCCATCCCCCCTTGCAGGGGACGGGGCAACTCTACCCAAACAGGATTGCCTGAGTATCAGCACGGCAGGCCCTCCCCCAGAAGGCAGGCTGAAAAATCAAGAAGCCCACATCCCTAAGGTCCCTATAAAACAAGTGCACACTGCCTGGGTCCTGGTCAGTAATTTGGGGTCTGTACATCCCCGCAAACTCTCCTCATCAGAATGACAAGGAGGAGGAACCCCCCTCCCCAAAATAAGGAAAAGATACAGAGTCTGTGGCCTCTGCCACAGAACTGATGGATAGGGATATAACCAAATTGTCATAAATGGAGTTCAGAGTAACAATGGTCAAGATGATGTGTCAGCTTGAAAAAAAATACTAATGAAAATATTAACGAGAATATAGAATCCCTAAGGGCAGAAATGAGAGTGAATCTGGCAGAAATTAAAAATGCTATGAATCAAATGCAGTCTATACTAGATGCTCTGATGGCCAGGGTAAATGAAGCAGAAGAATGATTAGTGAATTGGAAGATGGGATGGTAGAAAGGAAGGAAAAAATGGAAACTTGGCTCAAAAAAATCCAATCTCAAGAATGTAGATTATAGGAGATTACTGACTCAATGAAACATTCCAATGTCAGAATCATTGGCATCCCTGAGGGGGTGGAGAAAGAGAGAGGTCTAGAAGAGATATTTGAACAAATTGTAGCTGAGAACTTCCCTAATCTGGCAAAGGAAACAAGCATTCATGCCCAAGAGGCAGAGAGGACCCCTCCCAAGATCAGTGACAACAGACCTACAGGACGTCACATCAAAGTGCAATTCGCAAATATTAGATCAAAGGATACAATCTTGAAAGTGGCCAGGGGGAAGAGAATCCTCACGTACAGAGGGAGAAACATCAGAATAATGTCAGACCTGTCTACAGAGACCTGGCAAGCCAAGAAAGGTTGGCAAGACATATTCAGAGCTCAAACTGAGAAGAACATGCAGCCAAGGACCCTTTATCCAGCAAGGCTGACATTCAGAATTGATGGAGAGACAAGGACCTTCCAAGACCGGCAGAAACTGAAAGAATATGTGACCACCAAGCCAGCCCTACAAGAAATATTAAGGGGGGTTCTATAAAAGTAAAAAGACCCCAAGAGTGATACAGAATAGAAAGTCACAATCTATAGAAACAAAGACTTCACAGGAAACATGACATCATTAAAATCATATCTCTCAATAATCACTCTCAATGTGAATGGCCTAGATGCTCCCATAAAATGCCACAGGGTTGCAGATTGGATAAAAAGACATGACCCATCCATTTTCTGTCTACAAGAGACTCATTTTGAACCTAAAGATACATCCAGACTGAAAGTAAAGGGATGGAGAACCATGTTTCATGCCAATGGACCTCAAAAGAAAGCTGGGGTAGCAATTCTCATATCAGATAGATTAGATTTTAAACTAAAGACTGTAGTTAGAGATACAGAAGGACACTATATTATTCTTAAAGGATGTATCTAACAAGTGGATATGACAATTATAAATATCTATGCCCGTAACAGGGGAGCAGCTATATACATAAGCCAACTCTTAACCAGAATAAAGAGTAATAATACATTAATAGTAGGGGACCTCAACACTCCACTCTCAGCAATAGACAGATCACCTAAGCAAAAAAAATCAACAAAGAAATAAGAGCTTTGAATGACATACTAGACCAGATGGACCTCATAGATATATACAAAACACTACACCCCAGAACAACAGAATATTCATTCTTTTTGAATGCACATGGAACTTTCTCCAGAATAGACATATACTGGGTCACAAAACAGGTCTCAACTGATACCAAAAGACTGAGGTTATTCCCTGCATATTCTCAGACCACATGCTTTGAAACTGGAACTCAATCACAAGGAAAAATTTGGAAGAAATTCAAACCCTTGGAAACTAAGAACCATGCTGCTCAAGAATGATTGGGTAATCCAGGGAATTAAAAAGGAGATTAAGAAATTTTTGGAGACCAATGAGAATGAAAACACATTGGTCCAAAACCTATGGGACACTGGAAAATCAGTCCTGAAGGGAAAACACATAGTCATCCAAGCCTCACTCAAAAGAATAGAAATATCTAAAATGCAGTTTTTAAATTCTCACCTCAAGAAGCTGGAGCTGGAACAGAAGAACAGGTCTAACCCACACACGAGAAGGCAGTTGATCAAGGTCAGAGCAGAGATCAATGAATTAGAAACCAGGAGTGCAGTAGAGCAGATCAACAAAATTAGAAGCTGGTTCTTTGAAAGAATAAATAAGATCAATAAGCCACTAGCCAGACTTATTCAAAAGAATAGAGAAAGGACCCAAATTAATAAAATTATGAATGAAAGGGGAGAGATCACAACCAACACCAATGAAATAGGAAGGATCATTAGAAACTTTTCTCAACAACTTTATGCCAATAAATTAAACAACCTGGAAGAGATGGATGCCTTCCTGGAAATTTATAAACTACCAAGACTGAAACAGGAAGAAATTGATTATTTAAACAGACCGATTAATTATGAAGAGATTGAAGCAATGATCAAAAACCTCCCTGAAAACAAGAGTCCAGGGCCTGATGGATTCCCAGGGGAATTCTGCCAAACATTCAAAGAAGAAATAATACCTATTCTTCTGAAGCTGTTTCAAAAAATAGAGACAGAAGGAAAATTACCAAACTCATTCTATGAGGCCAGTATTACCTTGATCCCCAAACCAGGCAAAGACCCCATCAAAAAGGAGAACGACAGACCGATATCCCTGATGAATATGGATGCCAAAATTCTCAACAAGATCCTAGCTAATAAGATACAACAGTAAATTAAAAGGATTATCCATCATGACCAAGTGGGATTCATCCGTGGGATGCAAGGGTGATTCAACATTCGCAGATCCATCAGTGTGATACATCATATCAACAAGAAAAGAGTCAAGAACCATATGATCCTCACAATTGATGCAGAAAAAGCATTTGAAAAATACAGCATCCTTTCCTGATTAAAACCCTTCAGAGTGTAGGGATAGAGGGTACATTCCTCAATTTCATAAAAACCATCCATGAAAGTCTATGGCGAATATCATTCTCAATGGGGAAAAGCTGAAAGCCTTTCCCTTAAGATCAGGAACACGACAAGGATGCCCACTCTCGCCGTTATTATTCACCATAGTACTAGAAGTCCTTGCAATAGCAATCAGACGACAAAAAGGGATCAAATGTATTCAAATCAACAAAGAAGAAGTCAAACTGTCTCTCTTCGCAGATGCCATGATACTCTATATGGGAAACCCCAAAGACTCCACCCCCAAATTACTAGAACTTATAGAACAATTCAGTAATGTGGCAGGATACAAAATCAATGCTCAGAAATCAGTTGCATTTCTATACATGAACAAGGAGACTGAAGAAAGAGAAATTAGGGAATCCATTCCATTTACAATAGCACCTAAAATCATATGATATCTTGGAATTAACTTAAGCAGACGGGTAAAGGATCTATATTCTAGAAACTACAGATCACTGTTGATAGACATTGAAGAAGACACAAAAAGATGGAAAAATATCCATGCTCATGGATCAGAACAATAAACATAGTTAAAATGTCTATGCTACCCAGA
>NW_024424230.1:52726350-52737793 GCF_017311325.1 Ursus maritimus | reverse complement strand
AGCAATTCTCATATCAGATAGATTAGATTTTAAACTAAAGACTGTAGTTAGAGATACAGAAGGACACTATATTATTCTTAAAGGATGTATCTAACAAGTGGATATGACAATTATAAATATCTATGCCCGTAACAGGGGAGCAGCTATATACATAAGCCAACTCTTAACCAGAATAAAGAGTAATAATACATTAATAGTAGGGGACCTCAACACTCCACTCTCAGCAATAGACAGATCACCTAAGCAAAAAAAATCAACAAAGAAATAAGAGCTTTGAATGACATACTAGACCAGATGGACCTCATAGATATATACAAAACACTACACCCCAGAACAACAGAATATTCATTCTTTTTGAATGCACATGGAACTTTCTCCAGAATAGACATATACTGGGTCACAAAACAGGTCTCAACTGATACCAAAAGACTGAGGTTATTCCCTGCATATTCTCAGACCACATGCTTTGAAACTGGAACTCAATCACAAGGAAAAATTTGGAAGAAATTCAAACCCTTGGAAACTAAGAACCATGCTGCTCAAGAATGATTGGGTAATCCAGGGAATTAAAAAGGAGATTAAGAAATTTTTGGAGACCAATGAGAATGAAAACACATTGGTCCAAAACCTATGGGACACTGGAAAATCAGTCCTGAAGGGAAAACACATAGTCATCCAAGCCTCACTCAAAAGAATAGAAATATCTAAAATGCAGTTTTTAAATTCTCACCTCAAGAAGCTGGAGCTGGAACAGAAGAACAGGTCTAACCCACACACGAGAAGGCAGTTGATCAAGGTCAGAGCAGAGATCAATGAATTAGAAACCAGGAGTGCAGTAGAGCAGATCAACAAAATTAGAAGCTGGTTCTTTGAAAGAATAAATAAGATCAATAAGCCACTAGCCAGACTTATTCAAAAGAATAGAGAAAGGACCCAAATTAATAGAATTATGAATGAAAGGGGAGAGATCACAACCAACACCAATGAAATAGGAAGGATCATTAGAAACTTATTGATTCCTTAAACAGGCCAATTAATTATGAAGAAATTGAGTCAGTGATAAACAACCTTCCAAATAACAAAACTCCAGGCCCGGACGGTTTTCCTGGGGAATTCTACCAAACATTCAAAGAAGAAATAATACCTATTCTCCTAAAGCTATTTCAAAAAATAGAAACAGAAGGAAAGCTACCAAACTCATTCTATGAGGCCAATATTACCTTGATCCCCAAACCAGGCAAAGACCCCCTCAAAAAGGAGAATTACAGACCGATTTCCCTAATGAATATGGACGCCAAAATCCTCAACAAGATACTTGCTAATAGAATCCAACAGTACATTAAAAGGATTATCCATCACGATCAAGTGGGATTCATACCTGGGATGCAAGCGTGGTTCAATATTCGCAAATCAATCAGCGTGATACATCATATCAACAAGAAAAGACTCAGGAACCATATGATCCTCTCAATCGATGCCGAAAAAGCATTTGACAAAATACAGCATCCTTTCCTGATTAAAACCCTTCAGAGTGTAGGAATAGAAGGTACATTTCTCAATCTCATAAAAGCCATCTATGAAAAGCCTACTGCAAATATTATTCTCAATGGGGAAAAGCTGGAAGCCTTTCCCTTAAGATCAGGAACACGACAAGGATGCCCACTCTCGCCACTATTATTCAACATAGTACTAGAAGTCCTTGCAACAGCAATCAGACGACAAAAAGGGATCAAAGGTATTCAAATCGGCAAAGAAGAAGTCAAAATGTCTCTCTTCGCAGATGACATGATACTCTATATGGAAAACCCAAAAGAAGCCACTCCCAAACTATTAGAAGTTATAGAGCAATTCAGTAACGTGGCAGGATACAAAATCAATGCTCAGAAATCAGTTGCATTTCTATACACGAATAACGAGACCGAAGAAAGAGAAATTAGGGAATCCATCCCATTTACAATAGCACCAAAAACCATACGTTACCTTGGAATTAACTTAACCAGAGACGTAAAGGACCTATATTCTAGAAACTATAAATCACTCTTGAAAGACATTGAGGAAGACACAAAAAGATGGAAAAATATTCCATGCTCATGGATCGGAAGAATTAACATAGTTAAAATGTCCATGCTACCCAGAGCAATCTACACTTTCAATGCTATCCCGATCAAAATACCGAGGACATTTTTCAAAGAACTGGAACAAATAGTCCTTAAATTTGTATGGAACCAGAAAAGGCCCCGAATCGCCAAGGAACTGTTGAAAAGGAAAAACAAAGCTGGGGGCATCACAATGCCGGATTTCGAGCTGTACTACAAAGCTGTGATCACAAAGACAGCATGGTACTGGCACAAAAACAGACACATAGACCAATGGAACAGAATAGAGAACCCAGAAATGGACCCTTGGCTCTTTGGGCAACTAATCTTTGATAAAGCAGGAAAAAACATCCGGTGGAAAAAAGACAGTCTCTTCAATAAATGGTGCTGGGAAAATTGGACAGCTACATGCAAAAGAATGAAACTTGACCACTCTCTCACACCATACACAAAGATAAACTCCAAATGGATGAAAGACCTCAATGTGAGACAGGTATCCATCAAAATCGTAGAGGAGAACATAGGCTGTAACCTCTTTGACATCGGCCACAGCAACTTTTTTCATGACACACTTCTAAAGGCAAGAGAAATAAAAGAAAAAATGAAGTCGCGGGACTACATCAAGATAAAAAGCTTCTGCACAGCCAAGGAAACAGTCAAAAAAACTAAGAGGCAGCCCACAGAATGGGAGAGGATATTTGCAAATGACACTACAGATGAAAGACTGGTATTCAAGATCTACAAAGAACTTCTTAAACTCAATACACGAGAAACAAATAATCAAATCAAAAAATGGGCAGAAGATATGAACAGACACTTTTCCAATGAAGACATACAAATGGCTAACAGACACATGAAAAAATGTTCAAAATCATTAGCCATCAGGGAAATTCAAATTGAAACCACATTGAGATACCACCTTACACCAGTTAGAATGGCAAAAATTGACAAGGCAGGGAACAACAAATGTTGGAGAGGATGTGGAGAAAGGGGATCCCTCCTACACGTTGGTGGGAATGCAAGTTGTTACAGCTACTTTGGAAAACAGTGTGGAGGTCCCTTTAAAAGTTAAAAATAGAGCTACCCTATGATTCAGCCATTGCACTACTGGGTATATTCCCCGAAGATACAGACGTAGTGAAGAGAAGGGCCATATGCACCCCAGTGTTCATAGCAGCATTGTCCACAATAGCTAAATCGTGGAAGGAGCCGAGATGCCCTTCAACAGATGACTGGATTAAGAAGATGTGGTCCGTATATACAATGGAATATTACTAAGCCATCAAAATTGATTTTTCTATCAGTGGAATATCTTCATTCTTCTAGAAATTGAGCTCCTTTTTCATGCTTTGAATTCTCTGCTTCATCTTTATTGTAATTTCTGTGTCCCTTTGAGGTTCTCTCTTGTTAGCTCTTAAAATTTCTTCCACATTCTTGCGATTCTATTAGCATATGTGTTTTCATACCAGCCCCCTTTCCACTGAGCTGTGGGCTGCGATTCATGCTGACTTTTGTCTTCTCCAAGGCTTTTCATATCTTGCTTGATATTCAATTCCAGGGATTATGTTTGCAGTTTTTTCCCTCTTAGCAAAAGAGATCCTTTCCTTCATATCTAATTACAGGCAAAATAAAGGTATAGGTAAATCATGACAAGTCTGTTTCAAAGTTAAAAAATAGAAATAAGTAGAAAAGCTTATCTGAAGACCAAATTTTGGATCAGTCCAAGAGAGTGATGTTTTGTCATGGTAATTACTCTGTCGCAGCCTTTCTAGTGGCTGTGAAATCCCTACTTTTTTCTGTTTTAACTTTGCTGACATTATACTTTTCTTCTGGGATGTCCGTAGCAGAGAAGGAGCTTAGGGCTGGATGGTTGTCTCTATGGTGTTGCCAAGAAAGAGTATGAAGAGCAACAATGTTCAGTGTCATAAAACTGGGCATTGCTCATTTATTTTTATAATCTTAATTAATTACCATGAAGATGTTTTAATGGTACTTAAAAGAAAAAGATTAAATCTTGGGAAAGCATACTAATAATTTAGCTACAGGAAAGCTGATAAGGAACATTCCTAGCACGGTAAAATTTTAGACTTAGGATACATTGATTCTAATTTTGTGATAATACCCATAAGAGTTGGCTGAGGTACTTTTACTTCATCAATTTGCTTAAGCAAACCCATTCAGGGTTAACAGAGGCTCAAGGTAGTTTACTAGCAAGTCATTTATTGATGATTGACAAGTGCTAATAATAAAGAACTATTTGTCTGTTTATTGTGGGAGATTCCTAAAGATCTCTACCAACCGTCTTTTGCTAGTTTAGATCCAGTTGCTGTGTGTATTTGAAAACAGTAGTTGCTTTTCCTTGAATATCTTTTGTTCATTTATTGTGCAATTAAAACAAATATTTGACTACCCACAAATAAATTTCTTAATTTAGTGTTTTTCTTATTAAATGAAATTTCATGAAGTTTGCTGAGTTTAGGAATACTTAGTCAAGAAGAATATATTAACTAGTTGTAGGGTATTAGAAGTCGGGTTACCTCAATTCTTATACTGGATGCACTTTTTATTAGTAGGGTGCATGTTATACAAATCACCTAATTAGCCTTAACCTTAGTTTAGTTATAATATGAGGATATTAGCTACCTGCATGGCACCATAAAATTTTGACAAGGATAAAGAGAAATTTGTGTAAAGAGGTTTCGCTAAATTGTAAAATGTTATCTAAGTGTAAAGTCATTGGCATTGGCACTGGCAGCTAAGTTGGATGATATAACAGTGTGCCTCTCTTCTACCTTCTATGATTTTAAGTTCATTTTTAGAACATTAAAAAATTACATAAATCAACAAAATTGTCCATTCATGTTTCAAAAATAGCACCTGAAAATATCTCTCATGCCCACATTGACTGTAATGATGCAACAAGGCTCCCAGAAATTTCCTGTTGTACATGTTTACACCTTGGGGATAAAACTAGGCTTCCCTGGCCTGCTTGGAGTTCTGGTAGACCAGTGAGTTTCATGCTTTGTGTCCTAAGCCCAAGATGTAAATTATTTAGTCTTCAAAAAGGCTTTAGTTTATTGTTACTTACTGATCTTTGTTGTTCTCAGATGAATAATTTTTTTAAAATTTTGTATTCATATTTATTTTATGCCATGATATAATATGACCAACAATATTTTTTTAGATGGAATAGACATCCATTATGTCCCTGCTGAGAGATAAGGTTGTTTTTAGTGTAGTCTTTTCCTGCTTTCCTGAGAGAAAATGATACCTGTGGCTACAGTCACAGATGCCATGGATTTATCTACAGAATAATTAAATTCATGGCACTTGCAGATTTCTTTTAGTGGGTAGAATGAGTGGACCAAGAAAAAGACTATCCTTTTTACCCCACCCTTGTTTGGATGGTCCAGAGATTGCAGGATTTATATAGCTGGATTCACAGTCTACAGGGAACATCTGTGCTGTCCCCATCAGGAGTACTTTTAGAAGTAAGGGATGGGGGCCTAGATTACTATTCTAGTAATGAGAGTTCTCCAGAGTAACAGAACCAGTAGGGTGTGTGTGTGTTTGTGTAAATAAATAGTTTATCTATCTATGTTTATATATGTAAAATTTCTCTTAAGGAATTGACTCATATAATTGTGGATGTGCAAGTTCAAAATGGGCAGGGCAGACCAGCAGGCTGGAGGTCCTGAAAACCCTGATATTGTTGTTTCAGTCCCCTGGGCATCTGCTCACAGAATTCCTTCTTACTGGTGGAGGTCAGTCTTTGTTCTATTTAGACCTTCATCTAATTAGATGAGTCCAACCACATTGTGGAAGTCAATCTGTTTTACTCAAAGCCCACTGACAAAACTCTTAATGTTACCCCAAAAAACACCTTTACAGAAACATGCAGAAAAATGTTTGACCAAATTGACACATACAATTAACTATTAGAGATATAATATTGAAACACTTATGTGTCATCCCTGTGACTTTTAACCGGGCTGCTTCCATCAGAAGGTTCTATCTCTGATAGCTACTCTGAGATAGGTTTTAGCAGAACAGTGGCAAAGTTAACAACAAGAAGGTAGTGTCTGTGAGTATGCCTGGGTCTTCAACCACTTGTCTTCTGACCGTGCAGCTAAGATGAGCCGGGTGCAGGATGTGGGCACAGCAGACCACCCAGCCTGATTCGGAGCCAAGTGCAATGACTACCTTCAGGTCTGGGATCAAGAGACATTGCTTGAATGTGCTGAGGTGAAGTTTCAAATAGCTGAATAATGAAACCAGTTTTTAAATCATTACTTTTCATATTTTACTCAAGGAAGTAAATAGATTTTTGTGGCTTGGTTAGTTTGGCTTTTAGGTCATTGCTTCTCCTTTAACTGACTACTTAGAGATGGTCATTTAGCAGTTATATTAAGTTTACACACAATCTAATTATCCTCAAACACATGTAAATGGTCTGGGCTAGGTGTTGCACGGACTATTGATAACCAGAGATGCTTAAATAGAGCCATAAAGAGCTGAAAGCTAGCAGTTAATTCTGCTGTTAGACTGCCTGTTGTCCAAAAACAGTGCTTTCCTGCATTACTTTTCACTTTGTCGAACTGTGCGGAAAATTCCACCGTATTTTCTACTTGTAGGGTTCTTTGTTTGGAGGGTCTGTGTGGGGATGTGCACAAGGATTCGTCAAAGGAACTACTGAGCATATTTCTTTTATGTTAGGTCTCATGAATGTCTGCTAATCTCTGTGCCATTGGTGCTTTTTATGTCTCTACCTTGACTTTGAGTCCTCTGTTGAATATATATATGGTGTTCATTTGCCACATTAAATGGTAGAGACATTGATGGATCATCCTAATCTAATGATTGACAGTAGATACATATTATTCAATGAAATGTCACATTTTAATAGCAAAAAGTTTGTCAGAACACAGAATATTGACATCATGTTCCACACTAAACTTCAGACCTACAATGATTTATTCAGGGTTGAGAATGACAGATCTCCCAAAGCTTTCACATTTCTTATCTGGATATTACTATAATTGGTAGGTAAGTTATACATGTGTTATATTACAAGTTGTCTTTCAAGTATTGATTTCCTGAACATCACAAATAGAGCAATAATAAAGATTTGCCACAAGATGACATCAGGATCCTATTCAAAGTGACATCTCAGGGAAGGACATTTAAAAAGCCATAGTATATGTGACCCACATGCCACCAAAAAATGATTTTAGGATGTCTGTAATTCATTTCAAAAACCTCAGAGACAGTATGATGTAATGGTGCATTAGTTAGTTTAACTGACTCCAGTAGACCAGCATTTTGTTAGAAAGGCCACACTCCTGAGGTGACTGCTAAAAGGGCTTGAGCTCTTTTATCTACATCAACACTGGAGCCTTTTCTTCATAATACAATGATGCCATAAATAAATTTTTGTTGCTAAAATAAGTGACTTGTGAATTAGCATAATGGGTGTTAGAAATAGGTTTCCCTTGCTATGCTAGATCATGTGGCTTTGCTAAATGATTATGAAGATACTCCTTACCTCTTGCATTATCTGGGTACAAGAATACAGTGAGCGTTCATCCAAGTGTCTCTCCTTATATGGATCTGAGTGCAGATGCTGGGAGGAATCAGGTGGTCAGATACTAAGTGTGAAGCCAACAGAACATTTTCTGTAGAGTATGTAGCAATTGCCTTGAGTGAGCCTGTGTGGCTGGATCCCCTAAAGCAATACTCACTGAGCTTACAAAATATGTATGAACACGCTGACTTATAAATATTGCTTAATAAGTGTTGTGATATGTGCTCCAAGGCTTGCTTTCATTAAAACCTATTAGCAAAGTTGTGGCAAAGGAGCTGACCCTCACCTGCCTCTAATACTTAGAAGTCAATTGTTATCTATTAAACCTACCCAAGACATTTGTTCAAGATAAGCCTTACTTGTCATCACCCAAAGGCATAGTAAACAGTAAACTGGAAACCTCTGATCTCTCTGGGCTTGCCATAAAGTCATTGTCTTTTTAAAAAAATATTTTATTTATGTATTTGAGGGGGAGGGAGAGAGCACAAGCAGGGGGAGGAGGGGAGGGAGAGGGAGAGAGAGAATCTCAAGCGACATGGAGCTTGATCCCTCAACCCTGAGATCATGACCTGAGCCAAAATCAAGAGTTCTTTTTTTTTTTTTTTTTTTTAATCAGGCAATCAAAGGAGTTGGCCATACCTTCCTGTTGGTAGTAGTTCCAGCGTCAGTTTGGTTTCTAACTCTTTGTTGTAACTGCATGGTCCACCAAGGGGGCCTGGGCTTGGGTGAAGTTTTTATAGTTATTTTAAATGTATTTTTATTTTTTAAATCTTGTTGAAGAATTGTTGACAGATATAATTATATATATATATATATATATATATATATATACACACACACACAAACATATATATATAATGTTTAAAGTGTACAATGTGATCATTTATGGTACATACACATTGTGGAATGATTACCAAGATCAAGGAAGTCACTGTGATCCTGAGGCGGGGGACTAAGGACTTTAATCTTAGAGGATCCAATGGAATCATATACTCAAGGGGAACATTCCTAATGTAGTGACCATAAAGGTCCTTAGAAGTGCTTAATTAGGGATGCCTGGATGGCTCAGTCCTTAAGCGTCTGCCTTCGGCTCAGGGCATGACCCTGGAGTCCTGGGATCAAGCCCCGCATTGGGCTCCCTGCTCTGCTGGGAGCCTGCTTCTTCCTCTCCCACTCCCCCTGCTTGTGTTTCCTTTCTCACTGGCTGTCTCTCTCTCTGTCAAATAAATAAAATCCTAAAAAAAAAGAAGTGCTTAATTAAATATTTCAGAACTCAGACAGACATATATTTGAGAAAATGATGAGGTAGAATTAAATCTAACCCAAGTAGTTCTGCCCCAACAATTTGTGGGGCCACATAACATATGTCTGAATATTTACAAGTTACAAACTGAGCTAACAACCTTTTAAATAAAATATTTATATACATATATATACATACATATACCTATTGATAGAGAGAGATGTATGTATTCCTCCTACCTTAACAAACAGATCTTCAACTGGGCAACCAGGTTCTATTTTGAAATTCTTGGGCTCTGCATTTCTGTGCTGCAGTATGGCACTGGGGGGAGAGTTCTCATGCTGCCCGGCCCCTTTCCTTCCATCTTCTGTTCCATCTCTTGACTGCCAAGAGTCTTGTATGAGTATATGTGGACACCCAGCTCACACATCACAGCTTCATCCAAGCTCTGTCACAGTCAGGCATTCACACGACTGCCTCTTGTACCTGGGAATGTGCTTTCACACCTCAGCACCAGGCCTCCAGGAGTTTGGGTAGGTGTTGCAGGTTGTGTTTTCTAGGAACTGACTCTGAGGTGAAGATTGGCATGGATGAGATTTTCTAACGACTTATTTGGGGCTAACCACTGATGGAAATGAAGGGGAAGAAGCAGGTTTGGCACAGCAAGAATGTGGGCTGCAGTGCAGTCTCAACTGAGGTCTCAGCTGACCCTAAGGGACACTCTGAAATTGTTCCAGTCGGACACAGGAGCTGGGCCTTCTTACTCCTGTGTTGACCAGTCCTGGATATGGACTACTCCAGGAAGGGACTACTCCAGGAAGGGGATGATTTTTTCCAGTGGAGGTAATTTCAAAAGGAGCTGAGAGCTCAAGGCTGTATGCAGTCAGGACTTGCAGTTGCTGGGGAAATCAGTCCTCAGTCCTGAATGGGATGTGGGTGGTGAAGCATAGGGCCACATGGCAGGTATGTCTGGAATGCTGAGTACGTGGAGTATGACCCAGAATGAATAGTAGAGGTTCTCTTTGGAAGGCCTTTGAGGACTCTGTGCTGGGGAAAAGCACAGAGGGAGAAGGACCAGAGCAGGGTTTTCTAGAGTGGGGCTGTTTTAGTCAGCTCAGGCTGCCATAATAACATACCATAGACTGAGCAGCTTAAGCAACAGAAATTTCTCACAGTTATGGAGATTGGAAGTCCAAAATCAGAGTGCCAGCATAGTTGGTTGTTGAGATCACTCTTCCTGCAGGGGTGGCACATTGTAGACTTCTCACTGTGTGCTCATATGACTTCTTCATGCACATGCCTGTGCATGTTCTTTTTTTAAAAAGACAAACACAAGTTCTTTTGTGTTCTTTTTTTAAAAAGACAAACACAAGTTCTTTTGTGTTTCTTTTTTTTTTTTTTAAAGATTTTATTTATTTATGTGACAGAGAGACAGCCAGAGAGAGAGGGAACACAGCAGGGGGAGTGGGAGAGGAAGAAGCAGGCTCACAGCTTCACAGCGGAGGAGCCTGATGTGGGACTCGATCCCGGTACGCCGGGATCACGCCCTGAGCCGAAGGCAGACGCTTTAACAACTGCGCTACCCAGGTGCCCCTCTTTTGTGTTTCTTCTTACAGGGGCATTAATCCCGTCGGAATAGAACCCCATTCTTATGACCTTATCTAATCCTAATTACGTCCCAAAGACTCCATCTCCAAATATCCTCATGCTGGGGGTTAGAGCTTTAATGTATGACTTCTAGGGAGACACATTCAGTCTATTGTAGGGACCCCTCTTGCTCATGTCTAAAGGTGATAATATATCAGAGGAATGTTATGAGAAGCAGCCTTTTGAGATTCATTGCCGTTTCACTGTTGGAAAGGTGTAGAAGATGTATTGTGTTCTCTTTATGAGAACTAATGGGAGAAATTTCTTTTTGGTCTTATTGGTCTTATTTCCAGGAATAATAGTTATTTCTAGGCAATTGGTTTATTTGCATTGAATAACTACTGTAACTCCCTTATCTGACCTGCTTTCCACCTTCTGGTTGGCTGCGAGAAAATTTCAAATGCAGATCAGTGAAATACTTGTAGAAAGTACACATGACCTCAGAAGATATATTTAGTTTACAGACTTCTCTCCTGGCTTCAGTATAGTTGACCTTTGAACAACACAGGAAATAGGGGTGCCAAACAGTTGAATATCCATGTATAACTTTTAACTCCTCCAAAACTTAACTACTAATAGCTTACTGTTGACAGGAAGCCTTACCAGTAGCATAAACAATCAATTAACATATATTTTATATTAAGTCAATACAAAACACATGTTTTGTATATGTATTAAATACTGTATTCTTACAACAAAGTAAGTTAGAGAAAAGAAAATATTAAAATCATAAGGAAAAGAAAATACATGACAGTACTCTACCGTATTTATCAAAAAAAAAAATCCATGTGTAAGTGGACACATGCAGTTCAAACCTGTGTTTTTCAAGGGTTATATATGTATATATATATATATATATATATATATATATAT
>NW_024424230.1:52541150-52723402 GCF_017311325.1 Ursus maritimus | reverse complement strand
ATATATATATATATATAACTATATAAAATACATATTATATAATAAAATATACTAATAGTACTATATATAATACATACAAATACATATAACTTTCTGCACCAGTCACCTATTTTTTTTTCTCTCTTGGACTCCAATGATGTAAAGGTTTTCATTTTGATATATTCTAGAACCACAAAGCTCTGTTAATTTTTTCCCATTTTTCTCTCTGTTCTTCTGATTGAAAAATTTCTTTTGGTCTATATTTACGTTCACTAATTTTCCCCATGTCATCTCCATTCTTCTATTTTTTTTATTTTTTAAATTTTTAAAAGATTTTATTTATTTATTTATTTATTTGACAGAGTGAGTGAGAGAGAGAGAGAGAGCGCGCACAGGCAGAGGGAGAAGGAGAAGCAGGCTCCCCACTGAGCAGGAAGCCCAAGGCGGGACTCGATCCCAGGACCCTGGGATCATGATCTGAGCCGAAGGCAGATGCTTAACTGACTGAGCCACCCAAGTGCTCCTCCATACTTATATTGAACCCATTTAGCAAATTTTTCATTTCAAGTATTGCATTTTTTGGTTTTAAATTGTCCATTTGGTTCTTTTCTACAGTTCCCATTGCCCTGTGAGAACATCTTTCATTCAAGACTGTTTACCTCATGGAGTGTAGTTATAATATCTGCTTTAATGTATCTAGTAATTATAACATCTGGGCTAGCTAGGGTTGCCATCAACGAATTGTCTTTTTACTTGTGAATTTGTCATGTTTCCCTTAGCCTTTATATGTTGATCGTTTTGGATGGTATCCCAGACATTTTCAGTATTATGTTCTAAAACTCTTAATTCTAATATAATCCTCTGAAAAATGTTGAATTTTTGTTGTTATTTTAATAGGTAATCAAACCAGTTTAGGTCAGCCTATATGTTCTGTCTACTCTTCTGTGGATGGCATTTCCAATAACAGTTCGGTTTTCCAAGCCTTTTGCTGTGAATGCTTGGTGTACTAAGGGGGTGGCCTGGACTTGGGTGGTGATTTATTTATTTATTTATTTATTTATTTATTTATTTATTTAACTCTGTTTATTACTTTTATTTTTAAATTTTATTGAGCAAAATTGAAAACTATAATTGTATATGTTTAAAGTGTACAATATGATGATTTGATATACTATACATTGTGGAGCGATTACCAAGATCAAGGTAATTAACACAGGTTTATTACATATAGTTTGTGTGTGTGTGGTGAAAGTGCTTATGATCTCAGAATTGTTCTCAGCGACTTTCCAGTATACAGTGCCATATTATTAACTATAGTCACTACGCCGTACATTAGATCTTCAAACTTCTTCTTATAATTGAAAATTTGTGCCCTTTGACCTACATCACCACCATTTTACCCTTCCCCAGCCCCCTGGCAACTATCATTCTAAAATTCACTTTTTTTTTTTTTTTTTTAAGATTCCACATGTAAGTGATCCTGTATGGTCATTCTCATTCTGTGACTGGCTTATTTCACTTAGCATACTGTCCTCAAGTTTCATCCATATTGTCACAAATGGCAGGATGTCCTTCTTTTTCTATGGCTGGAAAACATTCCAGTGTGTGTGTGTGTGTGTGTGTGTGTGTGTGTATGTGTGTATGTTACATTTTCTTTATTCATCTATCAAAGGACATGTATGTTGTCTCCATTTCTTGGCTATTATGAATAATGTGGTGAACGTGGGTGTGCAGATACCTCTTTGAGATACTGATTTCAATTTCCTTGGATATAAGCCCAGATGTGGTTTATATTGTAGTTCTATTTTAACAGCCTTTGTTACGTTACTTTGGGTCTTTTTCACATGTGCATCTCAGGCGTGAGTCTAGTAACTGTGCCACTTTATGCACATAGGAATGTGGTTCTTCACTTCCCTTCTGTCTGGGATTACTCCCACACTCTGCTTCCTAGTGGTCCCTTCCTCAGTTCCCTGGCCAAGATGTCAGGGTTCCTCTGAGTTTAAGCTGCCCACACTGCTGTTTTGCAGTTCAGTTTAATTGCATTTACCCTGATAAAAAGTAGCAGGAGGAAAGCAATTTCCC
Organism: Ursus maritimus; assembly: GCF_017311325.1. Taxonomy (NCBI): domain Eukaryota; kingdom Metazoa; phylum Chordata; class Mammalia; order Carnivora; family Ursidae; genus Ursus; species Ursus maritimus. The sequence goes on along the minus strand of NW_024424230.1, from coordinate 52,721,341 downwards.
TTTTAATACTCTTTTGATCACAGGGTCTCCTTTGCTTGTTTTCTGGGCCAGAAAGATGGGCTGAAAGTTTAGCTGCTGCCTCTGCTGGGCAGTTTCATGAGTGGGGTTACCCTCTGTTCAAAGTTGAGACTTTGATCACATAGAAAGGACTTCAAGTGTGACTCTCTTCTTCAATTCTTCTGCTATTTATTACTTTCCTGAATCAGCATGTTGCTGCTTTTTCTGTGTTGTCCAGAGGTTTTAGTTGTGATCAGTGGGTGTAGTGGGCTTATTCCACCGTGGCTGGCATTTGAAGTCACCAGTATAATGTTGATATTGGTCATTATGAAGAATATCAGGGGATCCTATTAATATCTTCACTGTGGGCACTAAGAAGCTCATTTAGATAGATACATTATCCATAAAGCACAGAGATAAATTTGAGAACTGAATTACATTTTTACTTTCATGTTTCCAACAGAAACCATTATAGAACTGACTCAGCCTAAAGGATATATTGGGTTTAAAGGCAAAAGGTATTCTCTTTGGTGAGAAATCAGTAAGGCTTTTCTTTTTTTTATTTGAGGTGTAGCTGACATACAATATTGTACTAGTTTTGGGTGTACAATATAGTGATTTAACACATACATTACAAGGTGATCACTATAATGTTACCATTATACCATGATAGTTACCTTCTCTCACCATACAAAGTTATTACATATTAATAACTATATTTCCTATATTGTACATTTTATCCCTATATCTTACTTATTTTATAACTGGAAGTTTGTACATTTTAATCCCCTTCCCCTATTTTTCCCATCCTCCCTCCACCCTTCCTGGGCAACCACTTCATTGTTCTCTGTATCTATAAGTTTGTTTCTGCTGTGTTCTTTCATTTTGCTTTTTTAATCTCATATAAATGAATCTTAACAGCATTTGCCTTTTTTTTGTCTGACTTATTTCACTTACCTTAATACCTCTAGGTCCATCCATGTTTTCATTTTTTATGGCTGAGTAATATTCCATTGTATATACGTACCACATCTTTATGTATTTGTCTATCAGTGGGTACCTAGGTTGCTTCCATGTCTTGTCTATTGTAATTAATGCTGCAATGAACATAGGGATGCATATATATTTTCAAATCAGTGTTTAATTTCCTTCAGATAAATACCTGTAAGTGGAATTGCTATATCATGTGGTAATTCTATATTTAATATTTTGAGGAATCTCTGTACTGTTTTGTATAATGGCTGCATCATTTTGCATGTCCACCAACAGTGCATAAGGTTTCCATTTTCTTTTATCCTCACCAATGTTTGCTATTTCTTGTGTTTTTGATAATAGCCATTCTGACAGGTGTGAGGTGGTATCTCATTGTGTTTTTAATTTGCATTTTCCTGAGGATTCATAATGTTGAGCATCTTTTCATGTGTTTTCAGGGTATTCTTTGGAGAAATGTCTTTTCAGGTCCTCTGCCCATTTTTAAATTGGATTTTTTGTTTTTGTTTTTGTTTTTTTTGATATTGAATCATGTGGGTTCTTTATATATTTTTATATTTACCCCTTACTAGATATATAATTTGCAAATACATTCTCCTATTTAGTAGGTTGCCTTTTTGTTTGGTTAATGGTTTCCTTTGCTGGGTAAAGCTTTTTAGTTTGATGCATTCTCATTTGTTTATTTATTTTTTTTGTGGAAGATACAGATCCAAAAAAAAAAAAAATTACTACCCAGACTGATGCACCAAGTTTATTGCCTATGTTTTCTTATAGGAGTTTTGATTTCCAGTCTTATATTTAAATCTTTAATCCATTTGAGTTTATTTTTGTATATAGTGTAAGAAAGTGGTCTGGTTTTATTCTTTTGCATGTACTTGTCCAGTTTTCCCAATACCATTATTGAAGAGATGGTCTTTTCCCCATTATATATTCTTCCTTCCTTTGTCATAGATTGACTGTCTAAGTGTGGGTTTACTTCTGGACTTTCTCTTCTGTTCCATTGATCTATGTGTCTTTTTTTACGTGTGCTAGTAACATATTGTTGTAATTACTATGGCTTCATAGTACAATTTAAAGACAGAAAGCACAACACTTGTCACTTTGTTCTTTCTCAAGACACTTTGGCTTTTCAGGGTCTTTTCTGTTTCCACACAAATGTTAGGATTGCTTATTCTATTTCTGTGAAAAATTCTGTTGGAATTTTAATAGAGATTGCATTGATCTGTAGATTTCTTTGGGTAGTATGGACATTTTAACAATATTTTTCCAACCCACTAGTACAGAATATGTTTCCGTTTATTTGTGTCCTCTTCAATTTCTTTCGCTTGCATCTTAACAGTTTTCAGTGAATTGGTCTTTCACTTCCTTGATAAGTTTATCCCTAGGTATTTTCTTTTTATTCAATTATAAATTGAATTTTTTCTTAATTTCTCTGCTAGCTTGTTATTAGTGTATAGTAATGCAACAGGTTTTATGTATATTTATCTTGTATCCTGCAACTTTACTGAATTCATTTATTCTAACGATTTTTGGTGGAATCTTTAGGGTTTTTTCAAAGAGTGACAGTTTTACTTTTTTTTTTTTTTTTCCAATTTGGGTGTTTTTCCCTGCCTGATTGCTCTGGCTAGATCTTCCAATACTCTGTTGAACAAAAGTAGAGACAGTGCACATCTTTCCCTTGTTCCTGATCTTAAAGGAAAAACTAGCTTTTCACCATTGGGTATGATATTCAATGTGGGTTTCCCATATACAGCTCTTATTATGTTAAAGTAATTTTCCTCTTTACCCATTTTTTGGAGAATTCTTACCATAAATAGATGCTAAATTTTGCTCTAATGATTTTTCTGTGCCTATGGAGATGATCATATGACATTTACCTTCATTTTGTTAATGTGTGTCACATGAGTTGATTTGTGGAAATTGAATTATCCTTCATTCCACTTGATCATGGTGTATGAATCTTTTAATGTGTTGCTGAATTCGGTTTGCTATTTTTTTTAAAGATTATTTATTTTTAGAGGCAGAGAGCATGAGCAGGGGGAGGGGCAGAGGAAGAAGGAAAGAATCCTCAAGTAGACTCCCTGCTGAGCAAAGAGCCCGATGTGGGGCTTGATCCCAGGACTCCGAGATCATGACCTGAGTCAAAATCACGAGTTGGACACTTAACCCCCTGCACCACTCAGGTGCCCCTCAGTTAGCTACTATTTTGTTGAGGATTTTTGCATCTGTGTTCATCAGAGATATTAGCCTATAATTTTCTTTTCTTGTGGTGTCCTTGTATGGTTTTGGTATCAAGTAATGCCAGCCTCTTAAAATGAGTTTGGAAATGTTCCTGCCTCTTCTATTTTTTTTTTTTTTGGAAGAGTTTGTGAAAGATTTGCATTAATTTTTCTTTAAATGTTTGGTAGAATTCCCTAGTGAACCTATCTGGTCCTGGACTTTTGTTCTTTGAAATGTTTTTGATTATTGATCCAATCTCTTTACTAGTAATCTGTCTGTTTAATTTTTCCATTTCTATCTAGGAATATATTCGTTTCTTCCAGGTTGTCAGTTTGTAGTCATGTAAGTGCTCATAGTAGACTCTTATGATCTTTTGTATTACTATGGTATCATTTGTAACCTCTTTCATTTCGGATTTTATTTATTTGAATCCTTCCTCTTTTTTCTTGGTGAGTCTAAATAAGGGTTTGTCAGTTTTGTTTATCTTTTCAAAGAACCAGATAGTACTTACATTGATTTTTTAAATTGTCTTTTTAATCTCAATTTCATTTATTTCCGCTGTGATCTTTGTTGTTTTATTCCTTTTACTAACTTCTGGCTTTGTTATTTTTTAATAGTTCCTTGGGATGTTAAGTTTTGTTGTTTATGTGAGATTTTTCTTGTATTTTGAGGTAAGCATTTGTCCCTATGAACTTCCCTTTTAGAGCTGCTTTCATGGCATCCCATAAGGTTTGTTATGTTGTATTTCTGTTCTTATTTGTCTCAAGGTGTTTTTTGATTTCTATTGTGATTCTTCCTTAACCCACTGGATGCTTATTTTTAAATTTTTTAAAAAAGATTTTATTTATTTATTAGAGAGCAAGAATCTGGGGGAACAGCAGTTAGAAGGAGAGGAAGAAGCAGACTCCCCACTGTATCCCATGCCCCTGAGATCATGACCTGAGCCAAAGGCAGACGCTTAACCAACTGAGACACCCAGATGCCCCCAACCCATTGGATGTTTAGTAGCATGTTGTTTAATCTCCAAGCATTTGCAAATTTTCCAGCTATCTTTTGGAATTGATGTTTGGTTTCATACAAGTGTGGTTTGAAAAGATGCTTGTTATGATTTCCATCTTTTAAAATTTATAAGTACTTGTTTTGTGGTATAACATAAGATCTATACTGGAGAATGTTCCATGTGCAAGTAAGAAGAATGTGCATTCTGTTGCTTTTAATATGGAACGATCTGTATATATCTGTAAAGTTCATCTGGTGTATTGTGCAATTTAAGGCTTATTTGTTTTCTATTTGCATTGATGAAACTGGGGTAATAAAGTCCCCTATTATTAATGAATTGCTGTCTATTCCTCCTTTTAGGTATATTACAATTCACTTTATATATTTAGGTGTTCCTATGTTGGATGAATAAATATTTATGAATGATATATTCTCTTGTTGGATCGATCCCTTTATCATTATGTAATACCCTTCTTTGTGTCATTACATAATGTCTTTGTTTTAAAGTCTATTTTGCCTAAAGTTAGTATAGCTACCCTAGCTTTCTTTTGGTTTCCGTTTACATAGAATACATTTTTCCATTCCTTTACTTTTCAGTCTTTGTGTATCCTTACAACTGAAGTGACCCTCTTGTAGGCAACATATAGATAGACCTTGTTTTTCTTTGTTGTTATTTTTATTTTTTAAATCTATTTGGTAACTTTATGTATTTTGATTGGAGAATTTAGTCTATTTACATTTAAAGTTATTGATAGGTATGTACTTATTGACATTTTGTTAATTGTGTCCTAGCTGTTCGGTAATTCCTCAGTTCCTTTCTTCTCTTGTTCTCTTCCTTTGTGATTTGATGATTTTTTTATGGTGTGCTTAGATTTCTTTATCTTTTGTGTATTTATAGGTTTTTGCCTTGTGGTTATCATAAGGTTTACATATAACAACTTATAACTGTCTATTTAAGTGACAACAACTTAAGTTTGAATGCATTCTGAAACTCTACATTTTTAATTATTCCCCCAACACATTTATGCTTTTAGTGTGACATTTTACATTTATCTTGTGTATCCCTTAACTAATTATTGTAGTTATCTTTACTACTTTTGTCTTACAACCTGTATGCTAGCTTTATGTGATTAATCCATCACCTTTTTGATGTTAGATTATTGTACATTTTACTGTGTATTTACCATTATTAATGAATTTTATACTTTCATATGTTTTCCTATTAGAAATTAGCACTTTCTATTTAAAGCTTTAGAAGTCCTTTAATATTTCTTGGAAGGCCAGTTAAATGGTAATGAAATATTTTAGCTTTTGTTGTCTGGAAAGCTCTATATCTCTTCTTCATTTCTAAATGACAACTTTTCTGGATAGAGTGTTCTGGAAATTTTTTGTTTGTTTTTTTCTTTCAGCACTTTGAATATATCTTGCCACCCTCTGTTGGCTGTAAAGTTTCTGCTAAAAAAAAATCTGCTGATGGCCTTATGGGGTTTCCCCTATACATAACAAGTTGCTTTTTTCTTGCTGCTTTTAAGATTGTCTTTTTAACTTTTGACATTTTAATTATAATGTGTCTTTGTGTCGGTATCTTTGGGTCATCTTATTTGGAACTCTCTGCTTTTCCTGGACCTGGATAGCTGTTTCCTTCCTCAGGTTAAGAAAGTTTTCACCCCTTATTTCTTCAAATAATTATACTGCCATTTTCTCTCTTTTCTCCTTCTGGGACCCCTATAATGTGAGTGTTGTCTTTGCGTTCACTGATCGTTTCTTCTGCTTCATCTAGTCTGATATTGGACACTTCTAGTGTATTTTTCAGCTCAGCTATTATATTCTTCAGCTTCATGACTCCTATTTGTTACTTTCTTATATATTTTTCCCTGTTAAACACTGTGTTCATTCATTCTTCTCTTGCAATCAGTGAGCAACTTCATGAGTATTATTTTGACCTCTTTATCAGATAAGTCACTTCCCCCCATTTTTTTCTGAAGTTTCATCTTGTTCTTTCATTTGGAATATATTCCTCTGTTTATTCATTTTTCTTGACTCTCTGTGTTGGTTTCTGTACATTAGATAAAATAGCCACCTCTTCCAGTCTTGAAAGAGTGGCTTGGAGTTGGAGATGAAACTTATTCAAATATGCCCTTGCTCTTGGTTGATTCATACCTTTGTGATTGTCCAAGCAGCCTATTTTATTTTTAGTGACTCTCATTAGTTGAAAGTATGCCAAGACCCATCAACGTCCAAAGGAGAGGATGTCAATCGGCACCTAGGTTCAGGCTGGTTAGAATGTAGATCCTCAGGCAGCAGGTTTGATGGTGTGCAAATATACACATTCCTGTGGGACTGCAAGGGTCGGGTCACTGGCCACCAGAGCCAAGCAATCTAGAGGGGCCCCGTAGCTGGCAGTCGGCCAGATTCGTGTATAAGTTCCTTTCCAGGGGATATTAGTGGTCTGGAGCAAGGCAGAGGGAGAACACAAAGATGACATACACCAGACTCTGTTTTCAGAATATACCTCCATAGGCTCCTAGATGTGTGTCACACCTGAAGCCTGCTTCTGAGACCAAAGCTCCAGTAGAAGCAAACAGGCCTCTTGCACAGAAAGGCTAGGGGTGTGTTTCAGTTTGCTGTCTGTGCAGTGCTGGGTGGCAGCCAGCCAAGAATTGTCTCTTCATTTGTTATGCTTCCATGGAACCCAGGAATCAAGCTATGCTGGCCACTAGGGTAGGTAATTCAGGGGCATCCCTGGGCAGCAGCCACAAAAAACAGGGCACCAGACACATGTAAGAGCTCCTTTCTGGGAGATACAAGCAAGCTGAAGCAAGGCAGAAGGAACATGCAAAGATGGTAGCTACCATCTGTCGTCCCCTAAGAGAACCTCGGTGAGCCTCCAGGTGTGTGCTAAATCAGGTACCTGCTCCTCTGGCTAAAGCCCCAGCATGAGCAATAGGCCTATTTCTCAGATAGATTAGGTGTGCGTTTCAGTCTCCTATCTGTGCAGTGCCCTGGGGGTGGTATCCTGCCAAAAGCTGTCTCATTGTTACAGCCTCATGAGACACAGGAACACAAGCACCTCCCTAACCCCCAACCAGGTGATCAGGGGTAACACCTGAGTAGCAGGTGAAGAAATGGGAGTATTGGACATGGAAACCAGGGCACCAAAGAAATGTAAAAATCTCCTCCAGCAGATACTGGCTGTCTGGAGTGCAGCAAAGGGAGAGCATGTGCCCTCCAAGGTCTCTGGAAAAGATTAAAGTAGGCCCTTAGATCTATGTTTAATTGGAAGCCTGCCCTTCAGGCCACAGCTATGAAGATAAGCTAATAGGCCTCTTCCGAAAAAAGATTGGCTTTTAGGATTATTGCCTCTCGCTGTGCCCTGGGGAGAGTAACCATTTAAGAACCATTTCTCTATTGGTTCCTATCCTGTAGGATGCTCTGGTCTAAGCCCCACTGGCTGCCAGAGTCATACAACTTCTAGATTTTGTGGCAGCTGCAAAAATTGGGGTGCCAGAGCAGGTATAAGCTCTTTTTGGGCAGATACCAGTGAGCAGAAGCAAGGCCAGTGGAGAACCTAAAATAAAGATGGTACCCACCAACCACATCCCTGGAGAATATCCCAGCAGGTCCCTAGGTGTTTGTTAAATTAGCCGCATGCTCTCAGGCTGATGTCTTAGGATAAACAAATGAGCCTCTTTCACATTAAAGTCTGGGTGCCTTTCATTCAGCTGTCTCTATTCTGATCCCCAGGGTGAGTGAGTCCGGGTGCGTTAGCCCTTAAAGAGACATTTTTCAGTTTGCTATAGCCTGTGGTCTCATGGATAGCCCCACTGGTTTTCAAAACTAGATGCTTTGGGGGCTCATTTCTCAGGTGAAGGACCTGATGTGAGGTTCAAACTCTTTGCTCCTCTGAGAGAAACTCTGGGTTTTGAGTTCCCTTGTAATTATGGGTTGTCATGCTAGGGGTGCAGTTTATGGTGAGATTATGTCTCAGTCTTACCCACCCACTTCAGCATGTTTTTTTCTCTCTCTCATTTGCCTGATGTGTTGTTGTTGCTCAGCTGGTTATACCCCCCCAACCCCCCACCCCCATCAGAGGACATTTTTCCATACATAGTTATAGATTCAGTATGTGCATGGGAGGAGGTCAGTTCAGGATCTTCTTATGTTGTCATCTTGAACCAGAACTCAAATTTCTGTTATTTAATGCACTCAGTATGGTATACTTATAATAGTAGATAAAACTGAGTGAGACAGACACTCTGTTCTTGGCTACAGTTACTTTATCACATTAGTTCACATTACCTCTTGGGGCAGTCCACATCCCCACAGGTGGGTTTTGCAGCTGCTGAGGGATTGACATAATTTCTCTGTGTTGTGAACATTTTCCTCTTTCCACAATCCCTTTTACTTACCTCTTCTCAGTCCACTAAAGTATTAGGAACGGCTGTGTTGGAAACCACCTCTTTCAGGTCTTTTGAAGAAACTTTTTCAGCACTACTAATTCGCAGAACCGGAATCACACCCAGTTTTCCCTAACTCCAAAGCTGATGCTCTTCACCTCTATACTAACCTGCTTTAGGTGTGTCAGAGTATACAGATATTGTGTCTTCCCCAGTGTCATGTAATTATCTAGTGGTGGAGATGACAAGAAATGCAGATTTTGAAATCTTAGCCCAGTGTGTTATTTTCTAAATAATCATGTAAAATCTTGATTGTTTCGTTAAGAACAAACTCAAGAACTTAAAATGAAGATGGGTTGTTACAGTTTTCTTGGATGGCATGATTTTTGTTGATGAGCTTTAATTCATGGTCATCAAAGGCTATGGCCCCAGAATCTGTTTGGATTCTTCTGAGGGTCTGGGAAGGTCTTCATGTGATGAGAACCTACTTGTCCTAAAGGGCACTGATGGCACCTGCTGCTGATTTTAATGGGAATTACTATGAAGGCACTGCCTAGATTTTCCTTTTCAGGTGTGACTTAATACTGGGCCTATCATAGCCGGTAGAGTCCTAACTGCACATGTCTCAGCACCCCATGACTGTTAGTAGCCTGCTAAGAGTTCTTGCTCTTGTCAGCTTCTGCTCTGGGTGTGTATGAGTCAGAGGCATGCCTGCTACAAGTCAGCTGCCCATAACCTCAGAACATTTGTAACCCTTCCGCTTTCCACATGACAATTAAATTTCCTTCCAGCAATCTCTCTCCTTGCCCTTGTCCCTCTACTTTCTCCTTATTGAAAAAGGCTTTCAGGTTAAAAATATTAATTTAAGTTAGAGGGAGAGAGGGAGTGAGAGAAACACACACTCTTGCATATATATTTAACTCCTAAAATGGAATCATTAGGATTGGGGAGCCATTGGGAGAGTACTTCTTCAATTTTAATATACATGCAAATCACCAGAGAATCTGTATAAAAGAAAGAATCTGTTTCAGAATGTCTGGAATGGGCCCTTAAATTCTGCATTTCTAAGAAACTCCCAGCTGCTACCAGCACTGTATGCCTGTTACTTCATTTTGAATATTAAGAGCTTAGATTATGGGTCTAAACCTTCTAAAGTCAAGACTAGCTGCTTTTATCTGAATTTGACAGATGAGGAAACTGGTACTCCGTGGAATTAAGTAAACTCCAAGAGGACTTGAGCTACTAAGTTATCCCTTTGAATCCATGTCTGAGTGACTCCCTAACTAGCTCAAGCTCTTAAATAATACCCTCAGTGCAGCTCACCTGAAGAGATGAAGCTAAATTAACACTAGAGACGGAAAAGGAACCCTCCCACTTCTCTTCCTTTGTTTCCTGTCACTTTTCCTCCCCCCAATAGGCAGAAACTATTCAATATTTTAAAAAGCTAACTTTCAGGGTACCTGGCTGGCTCAGGTGGAAGAGCATGCAACTCTTAATCTTGGGTTGTGAGTTTAAGCCCTACCTTGGGTGTAGAGATTACTTAAACATAAAAAAAATCTTTAAAAAAAGTTTTTTTTTAAAAGCCCATCTTTCTTTTTTCTTACCGAAGTATAATTAACATACAATGTTATATTAGGCAAGTTTTATTCTAGGTATTAGAATGCAGTCACCAAAGTTTCAAATGATGTAGGAAAATATTTATTCCTGATAATTAGTATAAATCAATCCATGTCCACTTAGAAAATTAAGAGAAATGTTGCCACTTCTGAATTAACCCTAGAAGGAATTTTACCTTCTCATAGGATGGTTTATGATTTAATTACTTAGGTTTAGAAAGTAGGATTAGGGGCGCCTGGGTAGCGCAGTCGTTAAGCATCTGCCTTCGGCTCAGGGCGTGATCCTGGCGTTCCGGAATCGAGTCCCACATCGGGCTCCTCGGCTGGGAGCCTGCTTCTTCCTCTCCCTCTCCCCTGCTGTGTTCCTTCTCTCGCTGGCTGTCTCTCTGTCACATAAATAAATAAAATCTTAAAAAAAAAAAGTAGGATTAATCATTATTACTAGGTTGAGAAAATCAGGCTACTTTTTTTGTTGCTATTAAACATCTTAAATGGTTCACAGTTTGGATGTCTTGTTTTCATTATACCAGGTCATTCGGTTTTATAGATATTCATCTTGGACAATAGGGTGACTTTCATTTTCAGAAAATGAATTTCCATGTCACGAGAGATGTTTATATGAATCACTTGTGATTGGTTGTGTCATGAATAATCAATACATATTTTAAAAAGAAATACCTTCAGGAACAGAACATAAAACTACATCCTTATATAGAATTAACTCTATAGTGCATATGCCAAAGAGTGTATGAAAGAGGTAGTGGTGTTGCGGAAAAGCTAGTTATTGTTGCAATGACTGTACTCCTCAAGGTGGTCTACAGATTCAGTAAAATCACTATATTTCCTGAATTTGATTACTTTACTGTGACTATGCAAGACAATGCCCTTATTCTTAGGAGATATATGGTGAAATATTTAGGACATTTTTTAGAAGGAAAAGGTCATGTTGCCTGTAACTTTCATAGTTTTGTAATAATAATAACATATATATGATAAAACAAATGGTAGCAATTGTCAAGTCTAGGTAAGAAATACAGCTGTCCTCAAAGCTTTCCTGTATGTATGAAGTTTTTCTAAATAAAGTTAAAAAAAATGCTTATACCTCCACTCACTCCCAATGTAAATTTTTCCTTTTCTAGAATCCCTTCCTGCAAAGACACAGCAGGGCGAAAAAGAGATGAGAGCATCTCTAGAGTTCCTTTGAACTGAATGATTTTTGATTTCTTTCCATGGTCCTGCATTTCTCCACAAGGATAACATCAATCCTGATCAAATAACACAAGCATACACCCTTAAGCCTCCATGTACAAATACCTTAGGAAATCCCTGTTGCCAGAAATTTCAAGAAGATTAATAAGCTGGGCCAAAGGAAGTTTTTGGAGAGGTTGGTATTGGTGGAGACATTACATCACTTTTAATTCAAGGTGATCCCATTCTAGAACTCATGGCTGGGGCCTGCTCAGCTGAAGGAACAGCCAGATGAGAGATAGGACACAGTGTCATGGCAGTTCCCACAGCTGTGGCTGCCACCCTATGACATGCCTGTCACTGGCATTGTCAGATGTCATAAACCAAATGAATAAGGAGTAATTTCCTGGTATAGCCAGCCTTTTCTGTGATGGAAGGTACCATTCTTAGCAGCTTATTTCTGTGGCTGAAGATGTATTATCAAGAGTTTCTGTGAAGACGCAGATTCAAACAGGAGATTGATGGAATTTGCCTAGCTGTTTTTTATCCACTGTCAGTCAGTTTTATTTCAGCTGTCCAAATTTCTGCCAAGCAAAGCCAAATTCTATTAATATTTAGTATAGATTTGCCCTTACAAATTACAGGAAAGTCTCAAAACAGATGAGTATTTTTTAAATGAAAGATTGGTATTTTAGATGACTTCCTTTATTTTGGAAATTCATTCTCTTTGACACATGAGGTAAGAGGATAGGAAACAAGATAATTATGCTTAGAGTGGGAGATTAAGTAATTTATGGGACTGAACCACTCAGCCCTCCAAATTCTACCTCAATAGATAGACATCAGTGCTTCCTTGTTCTCTCAAAGTAACGTGGATTTGAAGTATAATGAATAATTAAAATCACTATGGGAGCGTTGATTTGCTCCCTGGAATCTGCTGTTTGTCCCAGCTCAAGACTGAAAAGACTTCTTTATGGTTTATTGAATCCTGCTTAATCTGAGTCTACAGCAAGCGTGTGTGTGTCAACATGTTCTTTGGCTAGCAGGGTCACACACAGGCACACAAGATTTAAAAATGGAGTAATTAAGCTGAGTGATTTTTGTTGTTCATGGATGCCGAAATGAACAGTCAGATTTGATGCTGTCTTATGTGCTGCAGTCACCCAATCAAATCAAACATAATCAAATGTCAAAAGTGAAGAGAGGCCACACAGGCAAAGCATATACTTCTTTCTTATTGTTAAAAAGATTGCCTGAACCCACATCTGTCTTTAGGAGGAGAAAGTCTGGCATTTTTTGAGACTCCCCTGCACCTCTGCTGTTTAAAACACAGGGGGCTTCTGTAGGTTAGTCCATCCAAACACCATAGGTGGAAGAAATTAGCAAAAGAGCAGCTATTCAGGTGTCCTTGAACAGAGGGGCAGCACAGTCCGGTGGTGTTTATTGACTATTTTCTGGAAAGTCTTTTCGGAAAGAGCCCTACTTAGGTGGGTGGGGTATCCCTGGTGTGGACTCCAATTCTAGAGCCCATTTATCCAGTCATTGTTCCAATATGACCTTCAGGTGAGGGTAGCCGAGTCCAGAGGGATTTCTGATCTCAACCACATGCTGAACAAGAATTAATCCTCCCTTCCTATACCCTAAGGCCCTTTAAATTATCATATGGTTTCACTCATTTATGGAACATAAGAAGTAGAAAGATTGGTAGGAGAAGAAAGGGAAGTAGAAAGGGGAGGGTAAAGAGAAGGGGGAATGAACCATGAGAGACTAGGGACTCTGGGAAACAAACTGAGGACTTCAGAGGGGAGAGGGATGGTGGAATGGGATGGGCTGGTGATGGGTATTAAGGAGGGCACGTATTGCATGGTGCACTGGGTGTTATAGGCAACTAACGAATCATGGAACTTTACATCAAAAACTAGGGATGTACTGAATGGTGACTAACAAAAAATATTAAAAAATTTTTAAAATATTGTAAAATTTACATAACAAAATTTATGATTTTAAGTATTTTTAAGTGTACAGCTCAGGGACATTACATCTTAGGTTCTTACACGGAGCTAGGAAATATGTCTTTTAATGCCACAAGTTTATATTAGTATTGGCATTTCCAATTCAAATGTAATATTTAGTGGTTTTCTTATATGCTTTACTTTGCAACATACATGAAACATTTGAAAATTGCAATTCTAATAGTACTTTTCTTTGTTCTTGCTATTTTTTTATTATGTTAGTCACCATACAGTCATCATTAGTTTTGATGTAGTGCTCCATGCTTCATTTAACGATATTTTACTACTGAGTGAAGATGAGAATTTCTTTGAAGCTCTTTGTCTGTAGGATCTGTCTAATAAAGGAAATATGATCAGAGCACAGGGTTTGAAAGTCACCTACAAAAATCTCTGTTAGGCTTTTTGTGTTAGTCTGTTTACAGTTTCGGGATTTGCTTTTGAAAAACCTTTGCACTGATATTTTGAATATATAAAACATTTATATGATTCATAGTAAAAGTGTTTTTAAAAGGTCTTCTCAGAGAGGTTCCATTTCCATTCTTATTCTTTCCATCCTATTGTGCTTCAACCAAAGCCCCTAAAAATAATTTTTGTTTATCCTTTCAGTGTTTTTCTTTGGAAAGAAATACATGTATGTGTATTCTTATTGTTCTTTCTTATACAAAGAAAAATGTATTATACATGCTGTTCTGCATCTTTCTTTTTAAAAAATAATGATCTGTCTTGGAGATCAGTTCAATAGGTACAAAGAAATCTTTCCTCCTTTTAAGGGCTGCATAGTACTTCATTGTTTGGATGCCCCATAGATTATCCAACCAGTTCCCTACTAATGGAAATCTGGGTATTTCTAACACTTGCTATTATAACTAATGCCGCAATGAATAAGTCTGTACAAATGCTTCATTCTTGTGGAGGTATATCTTCAGAGAATGTGCCCCAAAGTGTAATTTCTCAGACAAAGGGCAAATACATATATTATTATGCTATGTATTGCCAGTCTCCCTTTACTAAGGTCAAAACATTTTGTACTCTTACCAACAACATATAAAAGTATTCACCCATAGCATAACATATAGAGCATATTGTCAAGTCTTTGAACTTTTGTCAAAAACATTCAGATTTTTTTTTCTTTTTTACTTCCACCATCCTTGCCCAGAGTCAGCAGGAGAAACAAGACATACGAGCTCAGGGATATGTAGGAGCTCAGACTGGCTCACCAAGACTTATTATAAAAATGTCCAAAACTTTGTGCTGGTTGTTAAACACAGCCATCATTAAAATTAAACTATATAAACTTATAATTAAATATTAAAAACAAAGGCAATAAATTCTCAAAAACTTATGACTTCCTAATTATTTACTACATTTACTATTATCTCTGATAATTTACTCCTGTTGTCCATAAAGCGGAAATTCAAAGAGAGATATCATGCATCTCTGTGCTCAGCGACTTCATTTTGGTAGTTAGAAATCATCCATGGTGACAGTATTTACACCAAAGAAATCAGTAAATGGTAGAAACTGGAGCCTCTTTTCTTTCTGGGAGAACTGGCGTAAAATGTTTACCAGCACACCGCTGGACCACTCCTAACAAAATTCCCAAGGAGAAAACTGGTTCTAGCATCTTTATATACAAATCAAACCAAAACACCTCATCCTCTTGTGTGCGTTTTCTTTACCCTGCTTGGTGCCTTCCTTGGAGTTAACTTTCAGTAACATCTACCTGTTGACATTAAGTTCATAATGCATTTATTTTTTATCATTATATTATTAAACATAGGGTTTGGTTTGGTGTCTCAGTCTACTTTGGTGCCTTGGGAGGATTTTCTTGGTGATAACCATAATGCTAGCTAATTATTTTCTGAATTCATGCATGCTATATTATGCTTCTGTGTTTAAAACCATCTAAGAATGAGATAATTTTATCTCATTGCTATCACTTAGTGTAAACTGACCAGTCTCTTTTTCACTATCTGTGTACTTTTTTCCCCTCTGTAAGGCACATGTTTATTTATGTTTACATGTTTCCAGAGCACTGAGACAAGTTTTATATCTTAATTTAATCTCCATTTTCAAAAATAAATTTTCTTTCCTTTGGTTCCACAATATTAAATAAATGTTGAACATTTCCTGAGGGATTTAATCATAAACAACTTTATTTTTGGCTACCACTATCCCTTGTTTCTCTTTTGCTCAGGATTAAATGTAAGTCATGTTGCTGGGTGTTCTGTTCTCTCCCAGCAAATAGCAGTGGCTTCATTCCAATTAGCAAAATGCCCAGTCCCACATTGGACACATAACTGTACCCATTACTGAAAGGTAAATCTTCTTTCTCCCCCCACTTGGACCTATTATGTGTGCAAGGTCTCTATTTGGTTAGGTGGACTTGCTCAGTTTCTTGTCTCTTCCCTCATGTTTGTTCCTCCTCCACTAGGGTTTCATGCAAGGAGAAAGTTAAGGAAAGGGGGTCAAAAAAGTTCTTATTTGATGACTAGCCCATGACCTGGCATCAGCACTCTATGTGCTTGGCAAGTGTTTAAAGCCAAGTCAGCCAGCCCTCTTAGATAAGACCAGGGTTGAATATTGGTTCTCCCATGAGTGCCCCATATCTGATCCATCCCAAACACTCACACTTTTTTTTTTCTCTGAAAAACTCATTTAATGCAGGGCATCCGTGATCCAGTAATTTTTCTTTGTGCCATCAGAGCTAATCTCTTAGATCTTCTAGTCAGGAAAAAGATACCAGTTGACCATGTCCTCTAACTTAGGGGACATATGAGGACCCTTTCTCATGACTGGAAGTGAAGAGGAAATACATCCCTTCTCGTCACTCTTAAAGGAAGAACTATCTTTAAAGATTACCCCCAATCCATCCTTCTTCATTATCCAAATTTTATTGGATTATTTGGATAATCCAAATTGGATAATTTTTTAATATACTTAATGCGAGTGGGGAATGAGGCTTACAAACTCTTTCCCGACATCTATTTTATGAACTCTGCATATGATCTAGCACTTCCTTTGGAAGGAAGGAAGTGTTGTCCCTTAGGTCTTCGGGTGAAACTTGTATTTAACATCCTGTTACACTAAGAGGATGACAGATGCTATTATGTTCATGTTGCATAATATGAATAATTTTAATTTTCGTGTTTAATTCTACACAAGTTGGCATGATCTGAGAATCAGTGAATATTAGGATTATGCCAACTGTTCATTATTAATCAAGTTTATATGTTAATTTAACCTAAAATGCTTGGGCAAATCAAGGCAACTGGATGGTACTGACCAAACCTAAATGCCCCAAATTTATTAAACCAACCCATTTTTAAATTTGAGTGCATGTGTGTATGAATTAAAGGCATTACGCCAACTTTGAAAATTCAATTCAGTTCAACTGTGTCAAAACCTAGTTTCAGAAATCTCTGTATAGAGGTAATATTTTTTTTACATATTACAATAGTTGTGTCATGCTCTCTTGGAGCGGATATTTGTTGTTTCTACAGATAAATACCAGTTAGAACTAAGAGCATGGACCTGGGAAACATGCCTTCTAATAATTTAAAATTTAACAGTAAATGACCAAAAACCAGTGGACATTAGAGAAAGAGTGAGATTTATAGGAAGGAAGATGAAATTAGGGTGCGAGGAAGAGTATAAGTATAAATTAAAAAAGGAATAAGCAGAATAAGAGTTAATTTGAAGTCCTTACCCTGGGATCCATAGAACACCTAAGGGTCAGTTTTAGGCCTTTGGGAGTCTGTAAACCTCCTGAAATTGCTGCAGATGCTATTATTATAATGTGCATTTTTCAGAAGAGAGAATTCTTCACTTTCACTAGATTTTCAAAGGGACCCACATAGAAAGAACCCATGGTTTATTATCAGTTATATTATATTTGGACTTCTGAAATCTGGACTTCATAAATCATTTTTTCACTAGCCACCATATAATTGAGCCAGTTATCCTATACCATGCACAGGGATGGGGCTTAGGGAGAGAATTAAGTAGCATTATTCTTCCTCTCAAGAATTTGGAGTCACATGAAAGTAAAATATGTGAGTAAAACAGATGGAGACCAAATTTCAATTTTGCAAAAACTGGATCAGAGAGTATGGTTTAGATCATGGTTTAGATCAGAGAGTATGGTTTAAATACATGGCTAAAGCCACATGTATTTCCTTACACTTCTTTATACTGCTTCTCTGCATGGTGCCTTGATACGTTCACTGGAACTGAAAATTTATGCCTCTGTAAGCTTACTGCCTGGAGAAGTAAAGAAAATATGCATTCTGAGGGAAAACTTCCAAAGGTACTGGATCAAGTGTTTTTCATTCTTTATCTCAAGTGCACCAGAAAAGATAAATGAGTGGTTCATAGAGACTATTTCCTTCAGGGGAGTAAACTGCCGGTTTCTTGCTTTGTGAGACAGGGCAGAGATGCTGAAAGGAGTAGAAAAGCTCTACCTGATAGCTAGATGCATCTTGCTTATACAAGGCAGAAAAATTGCCCAATAAAATAACTTGGAAAGCTCATTTGGGGTCAATGGATAGAGAATATTTTATGTAAATCTAAAAAATCTAATTTAGCAAGCAGACATTGTTATTTACTTTTTGAAACAAATGTGATATAACCAAACTATTTAGGTAAAGTGTGACAATTACAATACAATATATTAGAATAGTAAAAGTGGAAAGGATTTAGAAACATGAACCAGAAAGCAATTATAAAAATCATGGTGTTAGGTGCTAACTTCCCCAGTCATTTTTCTGTAAAAAATTAAGATAAACAACTATAGTGGTGACTCATTGAATGCTGGCAGCAGGAGGGCTACCAGATGAGAAGAATCATGTTCACCTACAAAGCTCAGGCCTTTGGAGGATGAGGATTGAAGAAATGAGGAAGAAAGCTGTTGGGGTTGTGACCAATAATGTGTTTTAATTTTGTCATTTTCATTTGCTAAATTCAACTGGTGAATTGGGATGAGCAACACATATTTTGTAATTAATAAGACAGAGGCTAATGACAAGCCAAGAACACACAATGGAGAAAGGCAGTCTCTTCCATAAGTGGTGTTGGGAAAACTGGATAACCACATGTGAAAGAATGAAATGGAGCAACTATCTTACACCATACAGAAAAACTAGTTCAAAATGAGTTTAAACCTGAATATGAGATCTAAAACCATAAAACTCCTGGAGAATACAGAGAAGTAAGTTCCTTGACATCATTCCTGGTGATGATTTTTTGGATTTGACACCAAAAATGAAGGCAACAATAGCAAAAATAAGTGGACTACATCAAATTAAAAATCTTCTGCACAGTGAAGGAAACCATCAACAAAATATAAAAATAAACCTACCAGTGGAAGAAAATATTTGCAAATCAAGGGGAAGATATCCAAAATATATAAAGAACTCATGCAAGTCAATGACAAAAACCAAAAAATAATATTAAAAATGGGCAGAGGATCTAAGTAGGCGTTTTTCTAAAGAAGGCATTCAGAAGGCCAACAGGTATATGGAAATGTCCTCAACATTGCTAATAAACAGGGGAATACAAATCTAACCAATGAGATATTACCTCACACCTGTTAGAATGGCTATAATCAAAAAGACAAGAAATCATAAGTGTTGGTGAGAACACAGAGAAAAGGGAACCTTTGAGCACTGTTGGTGGGAATGTAAACTGGTGCAGCCACAGTGGAAAACAGTATGGAAGTTCCTCAAAAAATTAAAATAGGACTATCATATGATCCAGCAACTCCCTTCTGGGTATTTATCTGAAGAAAATGAAAACACTAACCCAAAAAGATATATGCACCCCTGTGTTCATGGCAGCATTATTTACAATAGCCATGATTTGGAAACAACCTAGGTGTCCATCAATTGATAAATGAGTAAAGAAAATGTGATCTATCTATCTATCATCTATCTATCTATCTATCTATCTATCTATCTATCTATCTATCTATCTCTATCTATCTGGAATATTATTCAGTCATACAAAAAAGAATGAAATCTTGCCATTTGTGAGAACACAGATGGATGTTAAGGGCTTTATGCTATGTGGAATAAGTAAGAGAAAGACAAATTCTGTATGATCTAATTTATATATGAAATCTCTAAACAAAAACAGATTGGTGGTTGCCAGAGTTGGAGGGCGGGTGGTGGACTAAATGCGGGATGGGGATCAAAAGGTACAAATTTCAGATTATAAAATAAATAAGATAAAAAGCTTCTGCACAGCCAAGGAAACAGTAAAAAAAACTAAGAGGCAGCCCACGGAATGGGAGAAGATATTTGCAAATGACATTACAGATAAAAGACTGGTATCCAAGATCTACAAAGAACTTCTCAAACTCAATAATGAGAAACAAATAATCAAATCAAAAAATGGGCAGAAGATATGAACAGACACTTTTCCAATGAAGACATACAAATGGCTAATAGACACATGAAAAAATGTTCAAAATCATTAGCCATCAGGGAAATTCAAATCAAAACCACCTTGAGATACCATCTTACACCAGTTTGAATGGCAAAAATTGACAAGGCAGGAAACAACAATAGTTGTAGAGGATGTGGAGAAAGGGGATCCCTCTTACATTGTTGGTGGGAATGCAAGTTGGTACAGCCACTGTGGAAAACAATGTGGAGGTCCCTTAAAAAGTTAAAAATAGAGCTACCCTATGATCCAGCCATTGCACTACTGGGTATTTACCCCAAAGATACAGACGTAGTGAAGAGAAGGGCCATATGCACCCCAATGTTCATAGCAGCATTGTCCACAATAGCTAAATCATGGAAGGAGCCAAGATGCCCTTCAACAGATGACTGGATTAAGAAGATGTGGTCCATATATACAATAGAATATTACTCAGCCATCAAAAAGAACAATTTCTCAACATTTGCTGCAACATGGATGGCACTGGAGGAGATAATGCTAAGCGAAATAAGTCAAGGACAGAAAGACAATTATCATATGGTTTCACTCATTTATGGAACATAAGAAGTAGGAAGATTGGTAGGAGAAGAAAGGGAAGAAGAAAGGGGGGGGTGAACAGAAGGGGGAATGAACCATGAGAGACTATGGACTCTGGGAAACACACTGAGGGCTTCAGAGGGGAAGGGGGTATGGGAATGGGATAGACTGGTGATGGGTAGTAAGGAGGGCACGTATTGCATGGTTCCCTGGGTGTCATACGCAAGGAATGAATCATGGAACTTTACATCAAAAACTAGGGATGTACTGTATGGTGACTAACATAATAAAAAATTATTATTGAAGAAAAAATAAGTCCTGGGAATGTAATATACAGCATTGTGACCATAGTTAATAATACTGTACTGCACATTTGAAATTTGCTGAAAGAGTGGCATGTGGGTGGCTTGTTCAGTTGAGAGCCAGACCCTTAATTTTGGCTGAGGTCATGATCTTGGGGTTGTAAGATTAAGCCTCATGTCAGGCTCCATGCTCAGCGTGGAGTTTGCTTGAAATTCTCTTTCCTTCTCCCTCTGCCCCTCCCCCTACTCTCCAAATAAATAAATAGATAAACAAATAGATATATAAAATCTTAAAAAGAAATTTGCTAAGAGAGTACATCTTAAGATTATCATTACACAAAAAATGTAACTATGTACAATGATGAGTGTTAACTAGACTTACTGTAGTGATCATTTCTCAATATATACAAATGTTGAATCGTTATGTTGTACATGTGAAACTAGTATAATATTATATATTAACTATATGTCAACAAAAAGATAAAACAGAGGCTACTATTAGTTATTACCTACCAAGTTTATACTTTAATTGGGGCTTTCCAAGTTATTTCAGGACTACATAACTGGTATTGGTATTATTATTTATTGGTACATTTAATTGAGTTTTGTGATCTTTCCTAGACATTATGCCAGTTATCAATATATTGTTTCTCACCCACACATTCACCCTTCATTACCTTCTCTGCCATAATGGAGCATTTTTCCTTTGTCGCACTTCTATTAAGCTTTGCCAGTAGAGGGAGATGGAGGAATATTGTAGGAGGATTGTGCCTCCTTGCTCTGCCGATGCTGGCTTGTTTCTTTTTCATGGATTATCAGCAGTATATTTGTGTGTGCAGGGGGTCAGGTGGTGGGGAGCATTCAGGGGTACTTGTTCTAGCTCTGTGTCCAGAGTACATAGTCATTTTGAAAGATCTCAGCCCTAATTCTGGCTGCCTGACCACCTTATATGGACATCACACACCCAAGACCTCCTCATGCCCTGCTGGTGAGGGGGTCTTTTGCTTTGTACATTTACCTGCCAGTCTTGGAGAGCGTTTCCAGTGCACAGTTTCTCCAGTGCTGGACTCCTGCAGAGTGTGATTTCTTCAGCGCTCATCTCCTGCAGCAGCCTGGTTTTTCTAACCTGGGCTCCTTCATGGAGCACTTTTTCAGTACTCAACTCTTGCTATGGCAATCTCTAGGTCTGAGAGTCTGTGGAGGCATGGCTTTTTTTTTGCACTGAACTCCTAGGGACACTTCCTCCAGCTCCTAATTTCAGCCATTTTCAGACCCCACCAGGTTCCCTTGGTGCCTGCTCTAAAGGGCAGATTTTCAGCAAGTCCCACTCATAAGGCACCTCAGCAATTTCTCCATCAGTCAGAGTCATGAGTTTGCCTTTTCCCATGTGGATTGCATGTTAGCCCTGGAGAGAAGGGTCCTTCTGTGGGTGTCCCACTTCAGCTTTAGGGATACTGCTTGCTCCATATATCTGATACGCCTGTGTTCCTAAGAATTCTCTTTAACTTTCATGAGCCAATCCTCCATTATTCCAATTCCATGCTAATAATTCTTTAAAATTTTCTCATTCACATCACCATGTGGTTTCTGTCTCCTGACTGGAGCCTAACTAATACAGATGTTGACCTTTGCAACACACTCATTTTGTTTTACCCTCTATCAGTGGCCATCTGGTATTTCTATAGAAGTTGCAGTCTACTTAATAATGTTTCCTTCATCCGAATAGGCCCTAACCACTTGAAAAAGACCCATGGTAAAGCAGCTTTATTCTAAATTATGTAATTCTTGGAGATCTAACTCATGTATGGAGAATAATTTCTAGTTGCTCACTTATGTAGAAGAGGTCTTAATGGAATAAAATGAGAAAGAGTAGGGATCCTGAANNNNGGAATGCCCTCCCTTTTCCTGTGTCCACAGGCAAATGGCAGATAGCTTTTTGCCTTCTTTTCTCCATTTTCTTCTTTCTCACTTTTATCCCTGAGAAGACAGGAACTGGTACCTTAGATATGGATTTACAGGGAATCTGGAATGAATTATGCAAGTGGAAGATTGCAGTTTTCAAAGCAACTCCAACTCGCTCCAGTCAAGACATCAGTAAGATAGCTTCCAATAAGGTTTCCCACAAATGAATGTTGGGGCATTTACCTGGCAAACTGGGGCCACTTACCTCCTATTCTCTCTCCACTTCCATAGCCCACTCCATCCTCCAGGCACACAGTATTCACATAGTGCCAACATGCTCCCAAATTCTCACCCAGATGTGGTTTGCTCTACTCCTCCCTCTCTTAGTTGATTTTCCGTGATTGCTTTTCCTCCTCCTTTCACCTTGATATAAAAAATTCCAAATATTGAGCTTGAATTAATGTAGTGATTTTCAACATGGAGTAAATGACTACTGTATTTAGTACCTATTTGTAGTCCCAAAGAGGAACTTTTTATCCAAATTAACCTTAATTCACGGAATTTGGTAAGGGAAAGAGTAGGTATAGTATTGAGAAGGGGACCCAGTAATGTTTTCTGCTCAAACTAAATGTCTCCTCCATCACATCTAAGCTGGGTTTTGCAGGGAAAACATTCCAGGAAAAGTATTGGTAGTTAGCTTGGAGCTACATGCCGCTAAGCCTTAATGTGTGCCACTCAAACCTTTACAAATGATATTAAGTTGCTATGGGGCCACAGAGACCAAGGAAATACTCTTGGATTGGCAAAGCAAACTAGAAATTACGGACTTCTAGGTCATCTTTTGAGGTGTGCGTTTCTGACAAACATCGCTTCTCACAGTATCATTTCTCTTGCAAAGTTGGCATCCAAGTATTTGCTTCTCTTTGCTCTATATAATACAGTTGTCAAAGGTTTAACTAAATTGCTGAAGGTCATGGTTCATCTAGGCATCAAATATGATTAGAATCTCAAGTCTTTCAGTTTGATCACACAGCTTTCTATCGGGATTTTACTTTGGGTTTTTCAAATCCCTGACCCATTTTAAACTTGCAGGTTGGATTTGTGAACCAAGGAAAATGGTAATTTGCAGACTTCAAATTTTTATTGATAGGAAGAGCTGCCTTAATGTAACATGAAAGATCTCAGGAGGTTTTCAAAGTCTCTTCACAGGGCCGTTTGAGTCTTCTGTACATCAAATGATTCTCATGAAAAGAACACACTTCTAATCTCAAGGTTAAAGAAAGGACAGTGAAAAGCAAGGATTATTGGCAAAGCCTATTCTAAAAATATGTGCAAGAACACATGGGCAGAAGAATGGACATGTATAAAATGTTTTCATCTATGTTTTAATATAATTATATAGTGATTTCTCTCCATACATGGAATCAAAATACTCAATAAAAATTGGAGTTTAATTACATTCTTCTGTACCATAGAAGAGTAGTGTATATTGAAAAATTATAAAGAAAAATTTTCTATGTATGGATTTGATAGATTAACCCTGATAGTTTATTTTATTTTATTTTATTTTATTTTAGTTTTTATTTGAATTCATTAACATGCAGTGTAATATACTAGTTTCAGGTGTACAATGTAGTGAATTGACACTACTGTACAACACTTGGGTTCATCCTAAGTGCACTCCTTAATCCCCATCACCTATTTAACCCATCCTCCCATGCACCTCCCATCTGTCTATAGTTTAGAGTCTGTTTCTTGTTTTCTCTCTCTCTCTCTCTCTCTTTTTGTCCCTTTGCTCATTTGTTTTGTTTCTTAAATTCTACCTGTGAGTGAAATCATATGGTATTTGTCTTTTTCTGATTGATTTATTTTGCTTAACATAATAGCTCCACCCATGTCATTGCAAATGGCAAGATTTCATTCTTTTTTATGGCTGAGTAATATTCTATTGTGTGTATGTGTGTGTATGTATCCATTTATCAGTCAATGGACACCTTGGGCTGTTTCCGTAATTTGGCTATTGTAGATAATGCTTTTATAAACATCAGAGTTCATATATCCCTATGAATTAATATTTTTTTGTATTCATTGGGTATATACTTAGTAGTGCAATTGCTGGATTATAGGATAGTTCTATTTTTAACTTTTTGAGGAAGCTCCATACTTTTTATCAGAGTGGCTGTACCAGTTTGCATTCCCATCAACACTACAGGAGGTTCCCCTTTCTTCACATATTTGCCAACACCTGTTGTTTCGTGTGTTGTTGATTTTAGCCATTCTGACAGGTGTAAGGTGATATCTCATTGTAGTTTTGATTTACATTTCCCTGATGATGACTGATGTTGAGTGTCTTTTCATGTGTCTGTTGGCCATCTGGATGTCTTCTTTGGAAAAATGTCTGTTTGTGTCTCCTGCCCATGTTTTAATTGGATTATTTGTTTTTTGGGGTGTTGAGTTTTATTTTGGATACTAATCCTTTATTAAATATGTCATTTGCAAGTATCTTCTCCCATGATATAGGTTGTCTTTTAATTTTGTTCATTATTTCTTCTGCTGTGCAGAAGCTTTTTATTTGAATGTAGTCCCAATAGTTTATTTTTGCTTATGTTTCCCTTGCCTTAATAAGAGACATATCTAGAAAAAAGTTGCTATGGCCTAAGTCATAGAAATTACTGCCTGTGTTCTCTTCTAGGATTTTGATGGTTTCAGGTCTCACATTTAGGTCTGTAATCCATTTTGAATTTGTTTTTGTGAATAGTATAAAAAGTAGTCCAGTTTCTTTCTTTTGCATGTTGCTATCCAGTTTTCACAACACCATTTGTTGAAGAGACATTCTTTTACCTATTGGATATTCTTTCCTGCTTTGTGGAAAATTAATTGTATAGTTGTGGGTTTATTTCTGGGTTTTCTATTTGGTTCTGTTGATGTATGCATCTATTTTTGTGCCAGCACCATACTGTATTGATTATTACAGCTTTGTAATATAAGTTGAAGTCTGGAATTGCGATACCTGCAGTTTTGCTTTTCTTTTTTCAAAATTTCTTTGGTTATTTGGGGTCTTTTGTGGTTACATATGAACATTAGGATTCTTTGTTCCAGCTCCAAAAAAATATTGTTGGCATATTGATAGGGATTGCATTAAATGTATAGATTGCTTTGGGTAATATAGACATTTTAACAATATTTGTTCTTCCAATCCATGGACATGGAATGTCTTTCCATTTCTTTGTGTCATCTTCAGTTTCTTTCATCAGTGTTTTATAGTTTTCAGATTACAGGTCTTTTGTCTCTGATTAAGTTTATTCCTAAGTGTCTTACTGCTTTTGGTGTGATTGAAAATGGAATTGATTCCTTAGTTTCTCTTTCTGCTGCTTCATTATTGGTGCATAGAAATGCAACAGATTTCTGTATATTGATTTTGTATCTTGTCACTTTACTGAATTAGTATATCCATTCTAGCAGTTTCTTGGTGGAGCCTTTCTGATTTTCTGTATATAATATGTCATCTGCAAATAGTGAAGTTTTACTTCTTCCTTGCTGATTTGGATGCCTTTTATTTCTTTTTGTTTTCTGATTGTTGTGGCTAGGACTTCCAGCACTATGATGTCCATTGGGGGTTTTCATACATGGCATTTATTATGTTATGTTCCCTCTAATCATACTTTGTTGAGGGATTTTATCATGAATGGATGTTGTACTTTGTCAAATACTTTTTCTGCATCTATTGAAAGGATCGTATGGTTCTTATCCTTCCTTTTATTAATGTGATGTAATGCATTGACTGATTTTGGAATATTGAATCACCCTTGCAGCTCAGGAATAAATCCCACTTGATCGTGGTGAATGATTCTCTTAATGTACTTTTGGACTTGGTTTCCTAGTATTTTGCTGAGATTTTTTGCAACTATGTTTATCCAGAAGATTGGCCTGTTGTTCTCTTTTTCAGTGGTGTCTTTACCTGGTTTTGGTATCAGGGTAATGCTGGCCTTATAGAATGCATTTGGAAGTCATCTTTCCTTTTATATTTTTTGAAATAATTTGGGAAGAACGGATATTAACTCTTCTTTAAATGTTTGGTAGAGTTCACCTGTGAAGCCATCTGGTCCTGGGCTTTTGTTTGTTGGGAGTTTTTAAAATACTGATTCAATTTTTTTTTTTTTTGCTTGTTAACAGCCTGTTCAAGTTTTCTATTTCCTCCTGTTTCAGTTTCAGTAATTTATATGTTTCTGGGAATTTATCCATTTCTTCCAGGTTGTCCAATTTGTTGACATATAGTTTTCATAATATTCTCTTATAATTATTTGTATTTCTGCAGTGTTGGCTGTTATTTCTTTTCTCTCATTTGTGATTTTATTTGGTCCTTTTTCTTTTTGATAAGTCTGGCTAAAGGTTTATGAATTTTATTTTTCCCAATAACCAACTCCTGGTTTCATTGATCTGTTCTGTTATTTTCTAGTTTCTATATCATTTATTTCTGCTCTAATCTTTATTATTTCTTTCCTTCTGCTGGCTGTAGGTTTCATTTGTTGTTCTTTTTCTAGCTCTTTCGGTGTAAGATTAGGTTGCTTATTTGAGACTCTTCTTTCTTCTTGAGGTAGGCCTGTATTGCTATATACTTCCCTCTTAGGACCCCTTTTGGTGCATCCCAAAAGTTTTGGACTATTGTGTTTTCATTTGTTTCCACGTATATTTTTCTTTCTTATTCGGTTTCCTGGTTTAATAGCATGTTGTTTAACCTCCATGTATTTGTGGTCTTTCCAGATTTTTTCTTGTGGTTGATTTCCAGTTTCATAGTGTTGTCATCAGAAAAGATGCATGGTATGACTTCAATCTTTTTGTATTTGTTGAGGCCTGTTTTGTGACCTAATATGTGATCTCTTCTGGAGAATTTCCCTTGTGTTCTTGAAAAGCATGGGTTTTCTGCTGCATTAGGATGGAATGTTCTGAATATATCTGTTAAGTCCATCTGGTCCATTGTGCCATTCAAAGCCATTGTTTCCTTGCTGATTTTCTGTTTAGATGATCTGTCCATTGATGTAAGTGGGGTGTTAAATACCCCTACTCTTCTTGTATTATTATCAATTAGTTCCTTTATGTTTGTTATTAACTGGTTTGTGTATTGGGTGCTCCCATGTTGGGTGCATAATTATTTACAACTGTTAAATCTTCTTATTGGATTGTCCCCTTTATGATTATATAGTGCCCTTCTTTGTCTCTTGTTAAAGTCTTTGTTTTTAAAGTCTTGTTTGTCCAATATAAGTACTGCTGTTTTGTCTTTCTTTTGACATTTTTGCATGATAGGTATTCCTCCATCCTCTCACTTTCAATCTGCAGGCGTCTTTAGGTCTAAAATGCATCTCCTGTAGGCAGCATATAGATGGGTCTTTTGTTTTTTCTTTTTTTTTCTTTCTTTCTTTTTTTTAATCCATTCTGACATCCTGTGTCTTTTGATTGGAGCTTTTAGTCCATTTACATTTAAAGTAATTATTTTTTAAGTAAGTTCATACCTAATATAGTACTTGAACTCATGGCCCTGAGATTAAGAGTCACATGCTATACTGACTGAGCCAGCCAGATGCTCCCAAGGTAAGTATTGCTAGATATGTATTTATTGCCATTTTATTACATGGTTTTTCATTGTTCCTGGAAATTTCCTCTGATTCTTTCTTGAATTTGTCACTTTTGGCTTCTCAAAGAGTCCTCTTAAAAATTACTTGCAAGGCTTGTTTAGTGGTCACAAATTCCTTTAGTTTTTGCTTGGGAAACTCTTCATCTCTCTTTCTATTCTGAATTTTAGCCTTGCTGGATAGAATTTTCTTGGGTGCAGATTTTTCCCATTCAGCACTCTGAATACATCATGCCATTCTCTTCTGGCTAGTCAAGTTTCTGTTGAGAAATCTCCAGCTGGCCTTATGGGGTTACCCTTACAAGTTAAGGACTTTTTTTTTGTCTTGCTGCTTTAAAAATTTTTTTATCATTGTATTTTGCAAATTTAATTACAATATGTCTTGGTGTTGGCCTGCTTTTGTTGATTTTGATGGGAGCTCTCTTTGCCTCCTTGATATGGATGTCTGTTTCTTTCCCCAGAGTAGGGAAAATTTCAGCTATTATTTCTTCAAATAAATTTTCTGTGTCCTTTTCTCTCTCTTCTTCTTCTGGGGCTCCTATAATATAAATGATATTACATTTGATGAAGTCCCTTAGTTTCCTAAGTCTATTCTTGTGTTCCATAATTCTTCTTTCTCTTTTGTTCAGCTTCATTATTTTCCATTATTTTGTCTTCCATATAATTAATTTGTTCCTCTGCTCTTTTCCAGCCTGCTGTTCATTGCATCAAGCATGTTTCTAATCTGTTTATTATACACTTCATCTCTGATTCCTTTTTAACTCTTTTATCTCTGTGGTAAGGGTCTTACTGGTGTCTTCCATTCTTTTCTCAATCCCAGTGAGTATCCTTGATTGCTGTTCTGAATTCTCCATGAGTCATGTTATTTATATCTATTTCACTGAGATCTCTGACTGTGGCCTTATCTTATTCTGGCATTTGGGTAAGTTCCTCCGTCTTCATATTTTGTCTGAGTCTTTGCCTTCTTCTCTGTGTTAGAAAAGCCAGTTATGTCTCCTGCTCTTGAAGTAATGGTCTTATGAAAAAGAGGTCATTGGTCCCCAGGGCCTGGCACTTCAAGGAGAGTCTCTGATGTATGCTGCATGTACTCTGCTGTTGTGTTTTGGCTGCTCTGGCCTTCAGGCCGGTGGTCCTAAAAGACTTTCCTTGCCTTCTGTGAGCAGTGTTTGGTCCCTGGCTTGAAAGTGGCACGTGTTAACTAGGTGTGGTCTGGTCTGTTTGTAAAATGAGACATGTCACTACCTCTACTAGAACTGAGGCCCTGCAGAACTCTCTGGTCAGGAGATATAGTTAGGCAGGGGTTTGGCTGGTCTCCTGGAGGAAGGACCCACCATGCTGGGATTGAGGCATCCTTGGCTGCAAAGAGCAGTCCCACCAGAGCACAGGGAATGGGGCTTTGTGTATGCAAGTTAGGCAGCCAGTGTTGTAACTATGTCACTTCTTGTAGGTGGCTCTGTGTTTATACTGAGGGGTGGGGGAGGGAAATAGTTCCTTCCAGCTCCTTTTTTCCTGGAGAGGTGTTTCTGTGAATGCTGCCTCTCAGGGAGGTGCTGTGAGAAGTAAATAATCTCCCCACTGTGTGCCCCCAGACACTCTTCAGATTACTGTTTCCAAGCTGTCTGCCCCCAGGTTGTTTGCCTGTCTTATCTTCAGGAGCAGTGCAGTGCCCTCCCAGCCAAACCCACTGGCCTTTAAAATTTCAGGCTTTAAGCCTTGCTTATTCTAAGAATTCACAGAATTCAGCCCCTGTTGTTTTCTAAGCCAATGGCTTTAGGGAAACATTGTCCTGGTTCATTCCCCTGTGTGCTCCTCTTTTTCTCGCCCTTCTCCAAGACCACAGCTCCCTCTCCTCCACAGCACCTATGATCTGTTTCTCCCCTGAACCACATCTCTGTATTCCCTACCTTCCTTGATGTGGCCTCCTCTCCTCCTTTTTTTGTGGAATTTGCTCTTTCAGTCTTCAGGTAAATTTCTACAGTATTTAGAATGATCTGATAATTATCTAGTTGTGTTCGTGGAATGAGGTGAGCTTATGTCCTCCTACTCCTCTGCCATCTTCCTTTGCCTCAGCCCTGTTAGTTTTTTAAAATTTCTTTTGTTGAGGAAGTGTAGGACAGATGATCAGCTAAGTTTTCTTCAGGCACAGGTAAATGAGAAAAAATAATTTACTCATTTATTCATGTATTCATTTTAGAAATAATTTGTGCACATAGAAGAAATGATATAATTCATTCCATCAGGTTTATTTTTAGATTTATTTCTTAATTATTATATATTTTTAATTATATATGCATATATGTATGTATAAATATGTGTGTGTATACACACACATGTGCTTTAATTCTAAGAGTTGTAGAGATCCAGAAAAATTTGAATTTTTAACGTTGACAAATCTGTTATGCCAGCATCAGGGTCCTGATTTGGTAGGAATAGAATATTAACACTTGGGATCTAGACATTTGAGTTGATGCACTCAAATATCTTGAATTTCCTGGACTTTCTAAGCCTGCAGAAGTAAGAGCTATCACTCTTTCCATTTGAAGGCTAGCTCTCCCACCTTCCTTGAAGACAACATAGACACTTCTGCCTGGCAAGATTACTCAGGTCCCTTCAGAATCTACTAACATTTTCCCTCCCAGGTACTGGTGATAAGGAGCATTCAAAAACACTGAATCCCTGAGGTTCTGGGAAATTTTCCTAGTCATGCATTAGTGCTCCCCCCTTGTTTAAAGACAATTTTAGTTCTGAGCCACCCAGAAGTTCCTGGGTGCTTGGGTGCCTCAGTCCATTGTGTGCCCAACTCTTGGTTTTGGCTCAGGTCATGATCTCAGGGTCGTGAGATCGAGCCCCACATCTGGCTCCACGCTCAGTGTGAAGTCTGCTTGTAATTCTCTGCCTTGCCTTCTCTCTCTGCCCCTCCCCCACTTGCATGCACGTGTGTGCTCTCTCTCAAATAAACAAATAAAATCTTTAAAAAAAACCAATTTTAATTCTACATACCTTCGGCATCACTTGTGTCTTATTTTATTTCTGATAATATTGATTTGGCTTGTGATTTTATTTTTCTTTGACCTGATTTGCTGATGTTTGGTCTGTTTTATGTCTCACCCTACTGCTCTCCACCCCATACATCTACTCTAGTGATATTGCCCTTGATTTATTAATTACTGCTTTTATTAATATTTCTTTCTACTTTATTAAATTTTTTTTCTTTATTTAGCTGGAGGGTGAAATTACCTACTCTGCCAGGCATTGTGCTAAGGATTTTACATTTAACATATTAATTCATTTCTATCCATTGATTTCATTGGGTATTCTCTACTCTTCTCTTTTTAAATTTTAAAGTTGAATTCTTAATTTGTTTAAAATGATCTTTTCCATAAAATGTAACTCCTTAGTAAATTACATTATGTAAACATTGAGTCACTGATAAGATATAGTTGTGTATACTTTAAATGGAAAATACTGTTTAAAGTAATATTGAAAACATATCTGGATCTGGGAGCACTTTAGAGATAACAAAGAATAGACCTGCTAATTTAATACTGAAACACATTTTTAAAACCAAAGAATTCCTTAAAAAAATCCAAATGTAATTATCCTCAGTTAATAAAAGTTATAAGAGTATGTCTCTCATTCGAGCTGGGGTGAAGGACTCAGAGCTCTGACAAACTAGTTCTCTGGCTTTTACTTAACCATTTTAATCTCAAGGGCAACTCCATGGGACCTTAATGCTTCTTCAGACATAATGTGATTTCTTTCCCCCCTTTTATTTTAGAGATGTGGAAACTGGAAACCAAAGTTTTCTTTTTGTTAAACGTTAATTGTTATATATACATACTTAATCTGATTTTGACTTTTCCTATTCTCTACTTCCTAGTATATTTTCTTATATGTCAAAATATTTTATTAGCTTCTAGCTAACTTTTGTTGTCTGGTTTGGGGACTTTAAAGAAGTTATTGTGGTAAATATTTCTTAAAGTTCCTTTAAATTTAGCTTATAATTCCTCAAAGAGACAGCATCAGTTTCCCATTTAGAACCCCAAATAGCCTCTTTCATGCTATCTTCCTTGAGTATACTTTGACTTCAAAGCAGTATCCTGTTCCTGTGGAAAATTAGTGATTGCATCTTGACACAACACACAATTTCATATAGGAAAAGGACCATACAATCATCATCATCATTGTCATTGTCACCACCACAGTAGTAACTTATATGTAAGCTGCAGTTCCATGTGGTCCAGTCTCTGTATCAAGTCACATTCAAGGAAATACTAAATAGCATCACAAAGTAATTGAAATGAAATGTCAATATCATTAAGGGCATTCAATCCATAACCCACAGCAACACAAATCTCAACACATCTCAAAAGCCCCGTTCCTCTCCTAAAATATCCAATGTTCCACCTGCTCTGATGTCTTTTACACAACTGCCTCTCACTCTCCCTGAAGTTTGTGCAAGGTTTTTCTATTTATTTCTCCTATTTTTCTCTACCTCTGTTACTCCCCAACCTCCTGCCCCCACCTTTATTCTGAATCTATATCTCAAAAGTCTGGGAATGTAGTCAGCAAAGACAGAATTCTTTCAACGGTAAGTGGGGGGAAGAAGAGAAAAAAAAAATAGAGAAAGAGACAAGTTCCATTTTCTTTTAAAGGATTGGGTGGGAGGAAACATGGGAGAACTCATACAAGGATACCTTTTTATTCTTGTCACTTAAACAAGTTACAAAGGCATTAACTCAATTCTTACAGTGACTGTATGAGGTAAATAATGTTATTACAATTTCTATTTTGTTGTCAGGGTAACTAGGACTTAGAGAGATGAAGCAATGTCCTCAGGTTACCTAGCTAGTGAGTGACAGAACAGGCCCCTGTTTTTAAGCAACTTGCTATACTGTTGTATGAAGTTTTCAGAGTTTTGTAAAACTCAATAATGGCTATTTTCCAATTAGAATATATGTTTTTTCTCTAGCACCCATTTTTCCTCTCCAAATTTAAGTCCTTAGAAATGAATCTTTGTTTGAAATGAATCTTTATTCAGATTACTTATATTTACACCTTACCAATCTGCTGGCTTCTCCTTAGTTGGAAACTGGATTCTATTAAAAAATTGCTTTAGTTATTCTAAAATTGAAAACACATTTTCATAGACTGATGGAATTCTTCAGACAATCATTAGGGTATTTTTGACTCTGGTAATTTAGATAGAATAGGTCACTTTTTGCACATTAGATTGGTAAGGAGAGATCCTGGAAGCACATCCACCAACATGAGCATGTGTGCACATGATTCTATAATAGTTATATTGATATTGAAGTCTTAAGAGATAAAGGCAAGGCTTGAAGAGGAAGCAACAAGGATGATATCATGGCATGGTAAGAGATAAAATAAGTTATAATTTTCTAAAGGGTGGAATTACAACTGTGTTCTCTGATGTAAAGGAAGAAGAAACATAATCACTGTGGACATTTTAGCAACATCAGAGGGTACTTTGGGGTAGGCAACACTGCACCGACTGTGTAATACAGTTTATACATTGTTCTGATTCAAGGTGATCTCTTCCTTGGCTTATGATAAGGGAAACCTGTGCAAGAGAGTTTAGAGCATAGGAAAATAAAGAGACCCTAGCTTCCATCTGAGTCTCTCAGGCCCCAGATATTGGTAATGAAATCTGCTTTGGGGAATGGGCACAATAACAAATACTCACAATCTCAACCAATTTATCCAACTTAATAACAAAAAAATGAAACTCAACATTTCTTGAATGTAGATAGGCAAATGGGAAAATAATTTTTGAAAAGGTAGGTTCCAGAATATCTTTACTTCTAGGAAAGCAGAGGGCATTTTTTACTTGCTGTTTCTACAAGTCAGAGGCTCTCTGTTCTTGGTTTAATGAGGATGCTCTATGCTCTGTACACAGTTATTCTGATCAGTCCATACCTTTCTCCTTCTTTAACCCAGAAGGAGAAAGACCATGTGTACTTTGGGTTTTAATCTGTATCTGAAACTGAATGCATCGTGTTCTTGGCCATGTGCTAGCTCTTTACAGCTGAACTGTAAGCTGTGAAGGTAACGGGAATGGGAACTAACATCTGGATGTCTGCTGTGTTCGAGTACAGTGCAGGTGTTTTGTATACATGATCTTCATGGAGACACATGAATAGGTAACACTGCTCCTATTCCTCAAATTAAAAAAAAAAAAAGAGTTGATGTACCTCATGCAGGCTCACATAAATAGTTAAGAGACAGAGTAAGGATTTGAATTCAAATCGGTCTGATTCCTCACCCTATGCTACACTAAATGTAATATTCCAAAAAGCAATTCTACATATTCACTCCAGGATGCCTTTCATATATTACATGTCAAATACTTGTCAAATGAGTATGGCATATATCTAGGGAAAATGATTGAATCTTGTCAAATATTACAGTTTGTTTCCATAATTAAACTTTGTTTCTATTTACATGATGCTTCATCTTAAAGAACAAAATCTGATTGTTTTTTTCTTTTCACCCCTCACAAAGCAACACAAAATAAATACATAATGAAAAGTAATGTGGAGGGAATGTAGAGAAGTAAATAACCCTGCAGGTCTTGTGAGAGTTTTAGAATTAAAAAAAAAATCACAGGTGGATTTAACAAAACTGATGACTGGATTTCAAAGGAAGCATTTGTGGTTCTTTGAATCCTAAACATGTTGCAACAGTCCTGGCCATGTAAACCCTCACTAACCCAGGGGCTTCCCACCCTCTCCCAGCCAGTATTACTAAAAATAGCTCTGTGGCAAGAAGAGAGAATGCATCTGTAAGTGAGAGTGTTTCTCTCTGTGGGCAAAGCTAGTTTATAGTGCTTATTCTAAACAGTCAACATGTAAATAATTGATTTGTGTTGAAATAAAGAGTTGTGAAGAACCTCGTGTATGTCATTTCTTTCCCATGTGTGTGTGTGTGTGTGTGTGTGTGTGTTTGTGTGTTGACCATTTTTAGATCTTCTTTAGTAATGTGTCTGTAAAAGCCTGCCCATTTTATTAAAGGGTTATCTTTTATTATTGATTTACAAACATTCCTTGTATATATTCTAAATTAACATGCTAACAAAATTAACATTCTAGATCAGTGTTTGACAAGTTATAGCTTGTAGGCCATATATAGCCTGCCACCTGTTTTTGTAAATACAGTATTACTGAAACACCACAAGGCTGATCTGTTTATGCATTGTGCATTACTGAATGGCCCTAAAACAACAGTGTTGAGTAGATGAAACAGAGACTGTATGTCCCACAAAACTTAAAATATTCATTATTTGACCCTTTAAAGAAATACTTTTCTCCTTGTTCTAAACATCTTAACAAAATCATATCTTATAAACATGGTATATCTCTTCACTTAGTAAATTTTTCTTTTAGGAATATATGGCAGTTTCCGGTGTAGAGATCTTGCACACTTTTTATTAAATTCATTACTAAGTTTTATGTTTTCTGATGTTACTATAAATGGCATTGCCTTTTACATTTTATTTTCAATTTTTTGTTTTAATATATATATACAATTGCTTTTTGTATAATGACCTTGTAACCCTAAACCTTGCAAAATTTACTTATTAGTTCTAGTAGTTTTTTTTATAGATTCCTTAGGATTTTCTACATAAGAAATGATGTTTGTGAATAAAGACAGATTTACTTTTTCCTTTTCAATCTTTATGCTTCCATGTTTTGGGCCTTGCCTCATTGCACAGACGAGGACCTCCAATACAATTGCTTAGGAGTTACGAGTGAACATTCTTGCCTTGTTCCTGATTTTTAGGTGAAAAAAAATTCATATTTTCCCATTAAGTGTAATGTTAGTGTACGTGTTCTTTGATGGGTATTTGTTCTTTTAATGTAGTGAATATATGATTGCTTTTTTTTAATGTGGTGAATTGTATTCTTGCAAAACTTGCATTCTTAGATATGTACCACTTGTTCATATTGTAATGCAATATGCTGAATTTGATAGGTTAATTTGCTTATATCCATTTGGGGTATTGGCCCATAATTGTTCTTTTTTATAATATCATGTCAGATTTTACTGGAAGGGTTATTCTGGCCTTGTAAAAAGAGTTGTGAAGTGTTTCCTTTCTGTTACTCTAAAGGATTTGTATAAGAGAAAGAGTTTGTGTATTCTAAGAGATAATATAAATTTGTGTCTTACTTTTTCCTTAAACATTTGGTAGAATTCACCAGTGAAGCCATCTGGGGATGGAGTTTTCTTTGTAGGAAGGTTTCAGTTATTTACCACATACAGGATTAGTCATATTTTCTGTTTCTTCTCATGCCAATTTTTATGAGTTGTAATTGGCAAGGAGTTTGCCCATTTAATCTAAGTTGTTGAATTTGTTGGCAGGATGTTGTTTTAAATATTTCTTTATTATTTTTGTTTGTATTATCTGTGACGATAATCGTTCTTTCATTCTTGATACTAGTAATCTGTGATTTTTCCCTTTTTTCTTGGCTAGTCTTAATAAGATTTTATTTTTATCAATCTTTTCAAAGAACCCAACTTATGATATGTTAATTTTCTCTGTTTTTTGTCCGTTTTTCATTCCATTTACTTCTGTTCTAATCTTAATTACTTCCTTATTTCTGCTTGCTTTGGGTTTAATTTCTTTTCCTACTTAAGGTAGAAAGTTAGGTCATGAGATTTTAAAACTTACTTCTTCTCTGAGCATATGGAAATAATAACTCATGATAACATGGAGATTCAAAGTTTATATGGAGTTAATATAATCTTGAGGTGAAGAAAATGATTTTGTGAAACTTGAATAATCAAGAATGACACGGAGGATCCAAGGACCACATGCCCTCTTGGGAGGAAGCCAAATCTACACAAGTGTGGCCTCCCAAGTTGCCTTTTAGCTTCTCTATCCTTGAAATAAATGAAGACTGTCACAATATTATTCACTATTGTTTCAAAAATACAGTGAGAATTTATCAAGGACTATCCTTATCAGAGCTGGAACTAGACAAAATTCACATTTAACTTATGTTTGTTGAACCACTTTCGGAGTATCATATTGGGACTCTAGTTTATTTTCCTTCAGGCCTTAAAAGAACATAGTGAGAACACCTGGCACCTAGATCTTGGTCTCTAACAATACTCCCAATAAAGGGAACCAGGGATCCTTGGAGAACTAATGACTGACTGGACTGGGGCAGGAGCATCTTGTGGCACTAGAAAGTAAGGAAGTGATGAAAAAAGATCCACTCTAAATGGGGGTTTATCAAAAGATACAAGTACTGATTGAAAGAGTTCCTAATGACCAAATTGGAACAATATAGGCAACAAAATGAATAAAGTGGAATTGGATTTTAACTCTGTCAACATATAATGTAAATATAAATTAAGAAATACATTAATATATGGGAGAAGAGAAAAATCTTTCAGGCAAAATTTCCAAAAAATTTATGTATGTATTCCTCTCTCAAGGAGGTGGAACATAATTCTCCACTCTTTAAGCGTGGGCTGTACCTAGTGACTTTCTTCCAAAGTACAATTTGGAAAAAGGAAAAATTAATTTTATAGTGTTAAAACCTGAAAAACACTACCTCAGCTAGGTGATCAAGGTCAACATCAACAATAAAAAAAATCTCGTTGGTAGTATCTCCCCTTGTCATGTGTTGAAAATGATACTTTCCTCTGTGATCTTCCTCCCCATGACCCATAACTCCAGTCTAACCATGAAGAAAATACTGAATAAATCCAAACTGAAGGATATTCTATAAAATTCTTGATCAGTACTCCTCAAAACACTTGCGGTAATTAAAATTAAGGAAAGTCTGAGAAACTACTATGGTCAAGAGGAGCTAAGGAGACATGACAAATAAATGTGATATAATACCCTAGATTGTATCCTAAAACAGAAAAAAGGACAGTAGGTAAAAACTAAGGAAATCTGAGTAAAGTGTGGACTTCAGTTAATATTCATCAATATTTGGGGGAGGGGCAAGATGGCAGAGGGGTGGGGGACTCCATTTCAACCAGTCCCCTGAATTTAACTGGATATCTACCAAGCCAGTCTGAACACCCATGAAATCAACCTGAGATGTAAAATTATACATCCGGATCTCTATGGGGGCAGAGGATCATTAGTCGAGAGGTACAAAGGATGGAGCTGTGATTGTGTGGACTGATAAAGGAGGATAAACAGAAGAGGGAGGGAACCACCAAAAGCTAGCCACTGCAAAGTAACGTGATACCCCAGTGAAAAAGCATCCTGTGCCTGGGGACCAGCAATAGCTTGCAGAGCAGTGGGGTGGGTCAGGAAGGGCCTAATAACTGTGCTCACACAGAATCCAGGAGCTCAAGGGGCAAACGCCAGGATCTGGGTGATGGCTTGTGCGGGCCTGTGCCCATGGGCCTGTGGGTCTGGCCACTGAGGCCTGCACCCCTGCCCACTCAGACGAGGATCGCTCAGGGTTTTGGAGGCATAGGGTGCAGAGACAAGTGGGGGCCTGAGTCCACTGCTGAAAGGATGACTGGGGGCATGCACCACCTGTGGGAGACAGTAGTTTTCAGTGGCACTTACAGAGGGGGAGACTGTGTGTTCTGGAGGGCTCAGAGCAGAGCAGACTGTGGCTTCTCTCCCCGGGGTTGGAGGTCTGGGAGTAGATATTTTCCTTCACTCTGACCCTCTGAAAAGGCCCAAAAAGGCACCAGAGAACAAAAGCCCAAAAAATTGGTTTCCACAGAGCCCAGACCCTTGATAGGGGGGAGGGGAACTCCACCCAAGCAGGGTTCCCTGAGAAACAGCATGACAGGTCCCTCCCCCAGAAGACCAGCTGGAAGAACAAAAGGATGACAACTGGAGGGCCCCCATAAAACTATAAAACCCCAACACCACTAGAGGAATATAGTATATTGAGATCCTGGTGTAGCCTCACAGACTGTGTATTTTGTAGATACAACTTTTTTTTTTTACTCTTATGTTTCTTCTCTCTCTCTCTCTCTCTTTTACCTACTTATTTCAACTAGATGCTTAATACAACATATTCCATAGTAACTTTTTAACTTGTACTTTTTCACAGCTATTATGTCAGTTTTAATTTCCCTGTAACTCTGGCAAGTAGTGTTCTCTAACAAAGAGAATAAAATACACCCAGGAAGTACTGAAACACCCTACCTTGCCCACACTGAGAGATTGTAGCCCCCCCGCTCTCATCCCCCCTTTCTTTAACATTATAAATCTTATTCTTGGGGTTCATTTTGGCTGGGTTTTTTTTGGTGGTGTCTTCTGATCACTCCAAACTTTCCTAGGGTGCACCTTGCCTGGATTGTGGTTGATATTTTTGACTCTATACATTCTCTCAACCACTCCTCAACAGAATGACTAGGAAGAGGAACTCCCAACAATGAAAAGACCCAGAGACAATGGCCTCTCCCGTAGACCTAATGGATATGGATATAACCAAGATGTCAGAAATAGACTTCAGGGTAACAATTATGAAGACAATAGCTAGACTTGAGAAAACCATTAATGGCAACATAGAATCCCTAAGGACAGAAATGAGAGCTAATCAGGCTGAACTTAAAAATGATGTGAATGAAATGCAGTCTAAACTAGATACTCTAACAGCTAGGGTAAATGAGGCAGAAGAATGAATTAGTGATCTGAAAGATAAACTGATAGGAAGGAAGGAACAGGAGAAGTCCTGGAACAAACAGCTTAAAATCCTTGAGAACAGACTTAGGGAAGTCAATGACACCATGAAACATTCTGATGTCAGAATCATTGGGATCCCTGAGGGGGTGGAGAGAGAGGACTAGAAGATATATTTGAGGAAATTGTAGCTGAGAACTTCCCTAATCTGGGGAATGAAACAAATATTCATGTCCTAGAGGCAGAGAGGACCCCTCCCAAGATCAAGGAGAACATGATCAGCATGTAATAGTAAAACTCGCAAATCTTAGAACCAAGGAAGCCAGCCTAAGGGCATTTAGGGGGAAGAGATTCCTTACGTACTGAGGGAGGAACATCAGAATAATGTCAGACCTGTCCACAGAGACCTGGCAAACCAGAAAGGGCTGGCAAGACATATTCAGGGTACTAAATGAGAAGAACATGCAGCCAGGAATACTTTATCCAGCAAGGCTGTCATTCAGAACAGATGTAGAGATAAAGAGCTTCCAGGACCAGCAGACACTGAAAGAATATGTGACCACCAAGCCAGCCCTGCAAGAAATACTAAGGGGGATTCTATAAAAGAAGAAAGACCCCAAGAATAATATGGACCAGAAATTTACAGAGTCAATCCATAGAAACAGGGAGTGTACAGACAATAGGAGGACAATAAACACATATCTTTCAGTAGTAACCCTCAGTGTGAATGGCCTAAATGCTCCCATGAAATGGCACAGGGTTGCAGCTTGGATACAAAGACAGGACCCATCCATATGCTGTCTACAAGAGACTCATTTTGAACATAAAGACACCTCCAGACTGAAAGTGAGGGGATGGAGAACCATTTTTCATGCCAATGGACCTCAAAAGAAAGCTGAGGTAGCAATTCTTATATCACACAAATTAGAATTTAAACCAAAGACTGTACTAAGAGATCCAGAGGGACACTATATCATTCTTAAAGGGTCTATCCAGCAAGACAATCTAACAATTGTAAATATCTATGCCCCCAACATGGGAGCAGCCAACTATATAAGCCAGCTGTTAAACAAAATAAAGAATCAGATCAACAATAATATATTAATAGGAGGAGATTTTAACACTCCACTCTCAGTACTGGACAGATCATCTAAACAGAAGATCAACAAAGAAACAAGAGCTTTGAATGACACATTGGACCAGATAGACTTTGTAGATCTATACAGAACATTCCACCCTAAAACAACAGAATACTCATTCTTCTCAAATGCACATGGAACTTTCTCCAAAATAGACCACATACTGGGCCATAAATCAGGTCTCAGCCAATCCCAAAAGATTGAGATTATTCCCTGCATGATAGCAGACCACAATGCCTTGAAACTGGAATTCAATCACAAGAAAAATTTTCGAAGGAATTCAAACACTTGGAAGTTAAAGAGCTCCCTGCTAAGGAATGAATGGGTCAACCAGGAAATTAAAGAAGAACTTAAACAATTCATGGAAACCAATGAGAACGAAAACACATCAGTCCAAAACCTATGGGATACTGCAAAGGCAATCTTAAGGGGGAAGTAAATAGCTATCCAAGCCTCTCTCAAAAAATTAGAAAAATCCCAAATGCACATGCTAACCCTACACCTAAGGGAGCTGGAGAAATAACAGCAGATAAACCCTAAACCAAGCAGGAGAAGAGAAATAATTAAGATTAGAGGAGAGATCAATGAAATAGAAACCAGAAAAACAGTAGAACAGATCAACGAAAATAGAAGCTGGTTCTTTGAAGGAATAAGATTGATAAACTACTGGCCAAAATTATCCAAAAGAAAAGAGAAAGGACCCAAGCTAATAAAATCATGAATGAAAGGGGAGAGATCATGACTAACACCAAGGAAGTAGAAACGATTATTAGAAATTATTACCAGCAACTATATGCTAACAAATTAAGCAACCTGGAAGAAATGATGCCTTCCTGGAAACTTACAAACTACCAGGACTGAAACAGGAAGAAATAGATAATCTGAATAGACCAATTACCAGTAAGGAAATTGAAGCAGTAATCAAAAACGTCCCAAAAACCAAAAGTCTAGGACCAGGTGGCTTCCCAGGGGAATTCTACCAAACATTTAAAGAAGAAATAATACCTATTCTACCGAAGCTGTTCCAAAAAAGAGAAACAGAAGTAAAACTTCCAAACTCGTTCTATGAGGCCAGCATTACCCTGATTCCAAAACCAGGCAAAGACCCCATCAAAAAGGAGAATTAAAAATCAATATCTCTGATGAACATCAATGCCAAAATACTCAACAAGATCCTAGCCAATAGGATCCAACAGTACATTAAATGGATTATTCACCATGACCAAATGGGTTTTATGCCCGGGATGCAAGGGTGGTTCAACATTTGCAAATCAGTCAACGTGGTAGAGCACATTAATAAAAGAAAAGACAAGAACCATACGACCCTCTCATTTGACAAAATAAAACATCCATTCCTGATTAAAACTCTCCAGAGTATAGGGATAGAGGGAACATTCCTTAATATCATAAAAACCATCTATAAAAAGCCTACAGTGAATATCATTCTCAATGGGGAAAAGCTTAGAGCTTTTTTCTTAAGATCAGGAATATGACAGGGATGTCCACTTTCACCACTATTGTTCAACATAGTACTAGAAGTCCTAACCACAGCGATCAGGCAACAAAAAGAAATAAAAGGCATCCCAACTGGCAAAGAAGAAGTCAAACTCTCCCTCTTCGCAGATGACATGATACTTTATGTGGAAAACCCAAAAGACTCTACCTCCAAATTATAACTCATATAGCATTTCAGCAATCTAGCAGGATACAAAATCAATGCACAGAACTCAGTTGCTTTTCTATACACTAACAATGTAACTGTAGAAAGAGAAATTAAGGACTCAATTCCATTCACAATAGCACCCAAAACCATAACATACCCAGGAATAAACCTAACCAAAGAGGTAAAGGATCTATACTCTAGAAGCTACAGAACAACTATAAAAGAAATTGAGGAAGACACAAAAAGATGGAAAAATACTCCAAGCTCATGGATGGAAGAATAAACATTGTTAAAATGTTTATGCTGCCCAGAGCAATCTACACTTTCAATGCCATCCCTATTAAAATACCATTGGCATTTTCCAAAGAGCTGGAACAAAAAATCCTAAAATTTGTATGGAACTGGAAAAGACCCCGAATTGCCAAGGGAATGATGAAAAAGAAAAATAAAGCTGGGGGGGGGGGTCGTGTGGGTGGCTCAGCCATTAAGCATTTGCCTTCGGCTCAGGTCATGATCCCAGCGTCCTGGGATTGAGCCCTGCATCGGGCTCCCTGCTCGGCGGGAAGCCTGCTTCTCCCTCTCACACTCCCCTTGCTTGTGTTCCCTCTCTTGCTGTCTCTCTCTGTCAAATAAATAAATAAAATGTTTTTAAAAATAATGGCTGTATAATATTTAAAAAAAAGAAAAAAATAAATTGGGGGCATCATGTTACCTGATTTCAAGCACTGTTACAAAGTTGTGATCTCCAAGACAGCATGGTATTGGCA
This sequence comes from Ursus maritimus, assembly GCF_017311325.1. NCBI lineage: Eukaryota > Metazoa > Chordata > Mammalia > Carnivora > Ursidae > Ursus > Ursus maritimus. The sequence goes on along the minus strand of NW_024424230.1, from coordinate 52,677,907 downwards.
CAAAACAGTCACATAGACCAATGGAAAAGAACAGAGACTCCAGAAATGGACCCTCAACTGTATGGTCAACTAATCTTTGACAAATCAGGAAAAAATATCCAATGGAAAAAAGACGGTCTCTTCAATAAGTGGTGATGGGAAAATTGGACAGCTACATATAGAAGAATGCAGCTGAACCATTCTCTTACACCATACACAAAGTTAAATTCAAAATGGATGAAAGACCTCAATGTGAGACAGGAATCCATCAAAATCCTAGAGGAGAACATAGGCAGTAACCTCTTCCACATCAGCCACAGTAACTTCTTTCAAGACATGTCTCCAAAGGCAAGTGAAACAAAAGCAAAAATGAACTTTTGGTACTTCATCAAGATGAAAAGCTTCTGCACAGCAAAGGAAAGAGTCAAAAATACTAAGAGGCAGCCCATGGAATGGAGGAGATATTTGCAAATGACATTTGGTAAAGATAAAGTGTTGGTATCCAAAATCTATAAAGAATTTCTCAAACTCAACACTCAAAAAACTAATAACCCAGTCAAAAAAATGGGCAGAAAACATGAACAGACACTTCTCCAGAAAAGACATACAAATGGCTAACAGACACATGAAAAAATGCTCAACATCACTAGCCATCAGGGAAACACAAATCAAAGTCACAATGAGACACAACCTTACACCAGTTAGAATCGCAAAAATTAACAAGGCAGGAAACAACAAGTGTTGGAGAGATTGTGGAGAAAGGAGAACCCTCTTACACTGTTGGTGGAATGCAAGTTGGAACAGCTGCTTTGGAAAACAGTATGAAGTTGCCTCAAAAAGTTAAAAATAGAGCTACCCTATGACCCAGCAATTGCACTACTGGATATTTACCCCAAAGATACAGAGGTAGTGAAAAGAAGGGGCATCTGCACCCCAATGTTCATAGCAGCAATGCCCACAATAGTCAACTGTGGAAGAAGCTGAGATGTCCTTCAACAGACAAATGGATAAAGAAGATGTGGTCCATATATACAATGGAATATTACTCAGCCATCAGAAAGGATGAATACCAACAATTTGCATCAACATGGATGGAACTGAAGGGGGTTATGCTAAGTGAAATAAGTCAAGCAGAGAAAGACAATTATCATGGTTTCATTTACGTGTGGAACATAAGGAATAGCATGGAGGACATTAGGAGAAGGAAGGGAAAAATGAAGGGAGGAAATCAGAGGGGGAGACAAACCATGAGAGACTATGGACTCTGGGAAACAAACTGAGGGTTTCAGAGGGAAGGGGGGGGGCGTTGGGCTAGCCCAGTGAAGGATATTAAGGAGGGCACATATTGCATGGAGCCCTGGGTGTTATACGCAAATAATGAATCATGGAACACCACATCAAGAACTAATGATGTATGGTGACTAACAAAATAATTCATCAGTGTTGATATATGAATTGTAAGAAATGTAGCATACTACTATAGGATGTTAATAATAGAGGATACTAGGTAAGGAGCTTATAGAAACTCTGAATTATCTTCACAATTTTTCTGTGAATTTAAAACTGTTAAAGTTAAAAAAAACAGGGAGGTGACTTTCCCCCTTTTTCAGATGAGTAAACAGAGCTTCATGGGTGCCAGGCAGCTGCTGTGAAAAGCCCAGCGTGGTAGGAAAGCAAAGCTGGGATGTTCCAGATCGAGTGCCTCCTGCCAAAGCTGGAACCCAAGGAGATGAAACAGAATATGTGCAAGGCTGTGGTCTCCTCCATATGAAACTTCCTTGTTTGCATGGTCCTGCAGTCACTCCTTTTTATCCTCAAGAAATTGGACGACATATGAAGATGGGCATTACATGTGAATGCATGATATGAGGAACCCAGTTACAGTTTCCATTCCTATCTGCAAATGAATAACCCGGGAAAGATGTAAGAGACTGTGTGACTGAATGGACATAAAAATTCTACTTGTTAAGAATAAGTTTGACTCTGGTAACTGAGTCACCACCACTTTGTGGTGACAGTATGCCCATACACCTATGATAGCCTCTGTGAAAGTTGATATAATTGTAAGTAATGTCAAACTCCATTTTCTAGCAAATATTAATTATAAAAGAATTATGTATGTAATTATGTCTTGTTAGTCATTTCTGTTTTTACCTTTTTACTTCTGTCTGGTGTATACATATTGAGGAGTTCCTTATGACTAGTTATGTTTTACAGAGGCCAGCACACAGCACAACAACATTTAAGCATAGGACCATTAGTCTAAATTTCTAATTAAAGTACCAACTAGAAAATATTGGGGTTGTATTTCTCTTAACCTACTTTTTGCTGTAGACCAATAATCACTGGTAAGACCTCTTTAATATTATAATTATTACAAACTACATTAAATTGAAAGCCCTTTTTTGTGGACTGGAGAATTTGCTAACCCTAATAAAGTGACATTATTTTATTCAAAACAACAACAACAACAACAACAACAACAACAATAACAACAACAACCCCAGTGCTTCAGAGCTTAACTACCTTGTCCAAAGCCAGGCAATCAAACAGCAAGTGGTGAATTGGGGAGTTAGACCTACGTCTTTGAACTATATGGCTTATTTCATCATCTCATATCTCCTCTTATTTTTCCACAGTCCATTTCAGCACACTTTATCTGACTGGCATTCCTACTTACTCACAGGGCTTCCAGTGTTTTCATGTACTCCAGTCTCTTCTGCTACGTAGAAATAACAGAAAACACATGAATCCATTTGTATTGATTTGGGTTGTCTTCAAAATAATCTTTGAGACAAGAATGTTAAGCTCATAAAGTTATTTAGGAAGTGATTCCGGGAGGCTCTAGGGAGGAAGTGAGATAGAGACAGGAAAAATGCCAATACATTGTCTGTAATGAGCAAATTATCCTTTAGGCAATTGGAACTCAGTTCCCCTTGGGATTTTCTGAGAGACCATGAAAAATATATCTCAGAATCATCTCTCTGGAGACAAAAGAGTAGGCTGTCATTTATCCACTGACTCTTATCTTTCCATGGCTGAAGATTATTCTGGATGGATTAATACCTACATACATGGGTTTCAGTGTTCGGGAGAAAACCCTTATTCAGAGAAGAAGGGAAATGCAGGCTCTTGAAGCAGGATGCTATCAGCCTACCAGCACCTGAAGTAGATATGGGATGGGGTCTACCATACACACTAAGGAATTTTTGATGTGTTACTCTTTACAGACATAGTTACCTTATAATGAGAAGGACAATTTTTTAGAAGATGCTATTTATTTGAGAGAGAGATAGCCCACAGAGGGAAAGGAAGAAGCAGACTCCCTGCTGAGCAGAGAGCCCAATGTGGGGCTTGATCCCAGAACACTGAGATCATGACCTGAGCCAAAGGCAGACACTCAACTGACCAAGCCACCCAAGTGCCCCGAGAATGACAATTTTTAATGCAAAAGTGAATTTAAGATTCAAGTTCAAGACTATATAGAACAGATATTGGCAAAGTATGGATGCTGAGTCAGGTCATACCCACTCTCTGTTTTTGTGAATAAAGTTTTATTGTAACACAGCTATGACCAGTTTCCATATTGTACTATAGTGGCAAAGTTAAACAGTTGTGGCAGAAACTACATGGCCCACAAAGACTAAAATACTTACTATTTGGCCCTGAATGGAACAAGTTTGCTGAACTTAAATGGGAAGATTTTTAGGCAGGGAAACCCTCCCTCTGATGCATGAAATTGTCTGCTGCAGATGATGAAGACTTGCCCTTTTGTCAAGATACTGGTTAGTCTACAGAATCATTTGGACTCTTAAGAATTGGTACTCTCTATTAGATAGTTGATGGAAAAGCTCCTACTGCCAGTCTGGGCTGTTTCTCCTGCAGTGATACTAAAGATCTCTTAAGGTCCTTCCTAGTTTAAACTTGGGTTTTGGGAAAATAAACAGTGCTAGCAATGTGAAATGACAGCACATTTTGGGGATATTAGTCACCAGTTTATGTATACTTCTTCATGTTAAGCAGATGCTGCACTCTATGGGGGGAAAATATCACTCTTTATCCAGGTTGGAGTCATTTGAGAATTGAACAATCTGTTTTTCTCATAAAGAGATTTCAAAAGAACTTGTTATAGATAATAGATCACAATTTATGGACAATTCCTCCATGTATCACCACAAAGTGACAATTTCTAACACTACCAGTTTTATTATCTTCAATTTACTGTAGAGGCCAAAAGTGCTGTGCAAATGTGTGAGAACATCATTTGGCAGGATGATACATTTATAGAAATGCTGAATTATTAAGGAACTCCCACAATATCAGCTAAATTCAGGCCAGTCCAATTGATGCATAGCAGATATATTAAACCCACGTTTCCCAAATTAGGAACCATTTGCTTCCTAAATTGTGAAATCAAAACCAGAAAGTTCAAACATCAGCCACATTATGGCAAGCAGAACTAATGAAGGCTCTTCGGTGAAAAAATTCTCATTCTTTAGAAGGATGGTACAGGAGTACAATCAGAATCAGAAAGATTAAGTAGAAAAAATATAATTGACTATATATATATATATAAAATTTCAAAATGAGGGTTTAGACCAAAATGTAAATTATCAGAAATATTTAGGAATGCATTTCACGATTCTTTGGCATTGAACTTGTAGTAAGGATATAAAAAGGTTAGTTTAACATGGAAGATTTAGTGATGAAGATTTAAGAGGAAGGTGATCTAATGTGTCATTCTAAACCACTCTTCCCTGCTTTTCTGTCCAGATGATCTATCCATGGATGTAAGTGGAATGCTAAAGTCCCCTACTATTATTGTGTTAATGTCAATTTCTCCCTTTATGTCTTAACAGACATATTTGCATTTTATATTTAGGTGTTCCTGTGTTGGGTACATAGATATTTATAATTGTTATATCATCTTGTTGGATTGATCACTTTACCATTATATAACACCCTACTTTGTCTCTTGTTATAGTATTTGCTTTAAAAACTATTTTGTCTGATATAAGTATTGCTACCCTGACTTGTTTTTCTTTGTTTCACTTCTATTTGCCTGGATTATCTTTTTCCATCCCTTCACTTTCAGTCTGTATATGTCTTTAGTCTGAGGTGAATTTCTTGTAGGCAGCATATAGATGGGTCGTGCTTTTTTATCCAATCACCTTTTGTCTTTTGATTGAGCATTTAAACCATTTACATTTAAAGAAATCAGTAGATATGTACTTATTGCTATTTTGTTAATTGTTTTCAGGTTGTTTTCATAGTTCTCTGCACCTTTTTCTTTTGCTCTCTTCCCTTTTGATTGATGATTTTTCTTAGTGTTGTTATGTTTGGATTCCTTTATTTTTTTGCTTTTGGTGTATCTATTGCCAGATTTTGGTTTGTGATTATCATGAGGTTCATATATAATAGCCTAAGTATATAGTACTCTATTAGGTTGATGTCCACTTAATTTTAAACACATTCTAAAAGCACTACTTTTTTTATTACCCTACTCCACATTTTATGTATGCTGTCATATTTTGCATCTTTTTATTTTGTGAAACCCTTAACTATTTTTTCAGATAAAATTGACTTTACTACTTTTATACTTTAACCTTCACACTACCATTATAGGTGATTGATGCACTATCTTTATTTGCTTTTACCAGTGAAACTTTTTCTTTTTTTTTTTTTTTCCCTTCCAGTTCTGGCCTTTTCTTTTCCACTTAAGGAAGTTCCTTTAACATTTCTTCTAAGGCTGGATTAGTGGTGAAGAGCCCCTTTAACTTTTGTTTGCCTGGGAAACTTTTTATCTCTTCTTCAATTCTCAATGATAACCTTGCTGGGTAGAGTGTTTTTGGTTGTAGGTTTTTATCTTTTAGCACTTTGACTGTATTATTGCCTCTCTCTTCTGGCCTCAAAAGTTTCTGCTGAAAATCAACTGATAGCAATACGTGGTTTCCCTTGTGTGTAACTAGTTATTTTTCTCTTGCTGCTTTTAAGATTCTCTCCTTATCTTTAACTTTTGCCATTTCAATTATTATGTGTCTTGGTGTGGATCTCTTTGGGTTCATCTTGATTGAGGTTCTCTGTGTTTCCTGGGCCTTGGTGTCTGTTTCCCTCTTCAGGTAGAAAGTTTTCAGCTATTATTTCCTTTAAATTAGTTTCTGCCCTTTTTTCCTCTCTTTTATCTTTCTAGGATCTCTATAATGCAAATGTTAGTAGGCTTGATGTTGTCTCAGAGGTCCTAAAACCTACTCCCATTAAAAAAAATTTTTTTTTTTATTTTGCTATTCAGCTTGGGTCTTTTCTACCACCCTGTCTGCCATATTTCTGATCTGTTCTTCTGTATCCTCTAACTTGCTGTTGATTTCTTCTAGTGTGTTTTTCATTTCAGTGATTGTATTCTTCAACGCTGATTGGTTCTTTTTAAAATATTTTCTGTCTCTTGGTTGAAGTTCTCATTGAGTTTATACACTCTTTCTAGGCTGGTGAGCATCTTTACCATTAGTAAATTAGTAATGACCATTATTCAAACTCTTTATTAGGTAAATTGCTAATCTGTTTCATTGAGTTCTTTTCTGATGTTTTGTCTTTTTGTTTGTTTGTTTGATGCATATTCCTCTGTCTCCTAATTTTGTTTGATTTTCTGTGTTTGCTTTTATGAACTAGGTGAAAGAATTACCTATCCCAGGCTTGGAGGAGTGACCTTGTATAGGAATGTTCCCTAGATAGACTTGTGTGGCCTAGGTTGGCTGGCTACAGTTATAATGGGCATGGGCTGGAGGTCCCAGGGTACTCTGCATCAAGACTGTCCTGGTGGGATGGCTGGAGATGAAGTAGGTGCAGGCCAGGAACTCCCAGGTTGCTCCATACTGGGGTTACCTTGTGGGGTCAGCTGAAATGAGCACAGGTGGGAAGAGCTGTCATGGGGGAACATCTGGTGCTCGGGTGTGCTAGGGACCCAGGGCTCCCCAAGCCAGCAAGCCAGGTGGAGTGCTCAGATCTTACGTCCTTCTGTCCTATCAAGGTGAAGGGGGAACATAAAAAATCACTCTCACCAGCAGTTCCAACCCTGGAAAGAATTCCAGCAGATTCCCCACTATTTGGTAAATACTCTAGGGTTAACTATAGGGTTTCCTTCACTTATAGTCTAGTTGTCTTTTAAACTGCTGCTTTTTTGGGGAAAAAAAGAATGAAACAAACCCTAAGAGGCTCTTAGAGAACAAACTGAGGGGTGAGGAAGGGTGGTGGATGGGTTGGGCTAGATGGGTGATGGATATTAAGGAAGGCACTTGATATAATGAGGACTAGGTGTTGTATAAAAGTGATGAATCACTGAATTCTATTTCTGAAACCAATGTTGCAGTATATTGCTAACTAAATAGAATTTAAATAAAAATTGGAGGAAAAAAAACCCTGCTTTTTTTTTCTGTGCCCCAAATTGGGTGAATCTGCACATGGACCCCTCAGTGATATCCCTTCCTACTGCAGTCTGTAACATCAGGGATGGGGTTCTTGTTATTGCAAGAGCTCCATCTCTCATGTTTTCTTTGTGGCCCTTTTATCTTTTGTTGTGCAGAAGCTCAGTCAGCCCTCAGCTCTTCCTCGGGAGGAACTACTCTGTATGTAGGTGTAGATTTGTGGGAGAAGATGAGTTTAGAGACTTCCTATGCCATCATTTTGGACCCTTCTCTTAAAATCTTTATTTAAGAGGTTGACATTATTAATTTAAGAATTTTTTCTTTTTTTAAAAGATTTTTTTTGGAGACCGTGCACATATGGGTGGGGGGAGGGGCAATTGGGAGAGGGAGAAAAATCTCAAGCAGACCTCCCACTGAGTGAGGAGCCCATGTGGGACTTGATCCCACGACCTGAGATCATGACCTGAACTGAAATCAAGAGTCCAACACTTAACCAACTGAACCACCCAGGGACCCCAAGACATTTTTCTTTAATAAAAACACTTACCACTATAGATTTCTCTTTAAGCTCTGCTTTGGCTGCATTTCACAAATTTTGATATAGTGTGTTTTCATTTTCATTCAATTCGAAATATTTTCAAATATCCTTTGTGACTTCTGTTGCTTTGACATAGTTATTTAAAAACATGTTGCTTAATTTCCAAATATTAGGGGAAATTTCATATATCTTTCTGATACTGATTTCTAGTTTGGTTCCATGTGATCTAGAGAACACATCTTGTATGATTTCAATTATTTTAAATTTGTTTTTCAATTATTTTAAGTTTCTTGATGCTTGGTTTATGGTCCTGAATATAGTTTATATTGGTGAATGTTTTATGTGTGCCTGAAAATAATTTACATTCTGTCATTGTTGGGTGGAGTATTCTAAAAGTATCAGGTTAAGTTGGTTAATAGTATTATTCAGATCTTCCATATGCTTACCTATTTTCTGTCTACCTGTTCTGTTGTTTACCTAAGGGGTTGTTGAATCATCCATTTCAATTGTGGATTTCTCTATTATCTAGTTCTTTCAAATTATTTTTAATGTATAGTGATACTCTGTTTTTAGGTGTCTACAAATTTAGGATGTTTATTTGTTCTTGATGAATTGACTTCTTAATCATTATATAATGTTTTCTTTGCAATGTCCTTTTTATCCCTTTCTTCTTCTGAAGTCTACTTCTTCTCATATTAATATAGCTTTCTTTTAATTAGTGTTTACAAGATGTGTATTTTTCTGTTCTTTTACTTTTAATCTATGTTTATATACTTAAAAATGGATTTATTGTAGATAACATATAATTGTGTCTTAAGTCTTTATTCAGTATGATCATTTCTTTATTTTTATTGTTATGTTTCCACCATTTACAATTAATGTAATCTTTGATATGGATGGATTTAAATCCATCATCTTGCTAGTTACTTTTGATTGAGTGCTGGACAATGTGTATAGAACAATAGATACTAAGGGTATTTATGTCTAGCAGTGTGCATACTTTTTCTGCTGGCTGTTTGTGTCAGAAATTTGGCTGGCTTTGGATTTTGTTGGATTTCAGTGTATATCAGCTTCAAATTCCTTTTGTGTTACTTTGTACTTAGTGTGGGGACTGTGCTGCTATTTTTTCCCCTTATTTCTGTCCCATTCTCAGATCTCTGTATACTTGCACCATGGAGAGGGTCTTCTTGTTCTTCACCCTCAAAAGTCACTCTCATTATTTCTGCAATATCCTATGGGTACACAGATCACCTTTATTCAGTGTGTCAGGGGAGTTCACAGGAACAGGCATGCCAGGTGGCAAGAATAATTGGGAGTCATTTTGGAGGCTGCCTACCATAAGAAAGATTTTGATGGAAGGGAAGTTTTTTTTGGGGGGGGGGGCAGGGGGTTATTTTTGATCATTTATATTTCCATTTTAACACCAGTTAATACTTCATTATTTTCCAAAATCAAAACTTTAATCAATATATAAGATTATCTTTTCGATAGCAAGTCTTGAAAATCACTGGAACAACTTCATACTTCTAATTTAGTGTTATTATTGTTTTAATTCCTCCTTGTTTGCCAAGCTTTTAACAAGATGAATGGAAAAGTGGGTGAAAGTATTAGAACCTTTTTTCCTTTTTGTTTATATGCTGATGGCTTGTGTCACCATTATTTCCACAACACATCATCGGTTACTTTAAGCATTCATACTTCTTTATAGAGAGTATTGCTCTCTATAGTTTTTGAGCTCTTTCTCTGTATTTCAGCTGGGTGCTAGAGGAGCCAAGGGGATTTATTGCCAGTTAAACTCTAGGGCTCCTTCTCAGTCCCAGACTATCCTTTACACCACCTTGTTTTTTTCCTGGAACAGGATTGGGCTCAGTCTTCTTCCTGTGTTACATTTGTCATTTCCCACACTATTTACTGAAGTTCCTCTTTCCCCAAGGATTGTTTTCTACTTATTTTGTCTTAATAAAAGAAATTTGTGTCCACTTGTTTTTTTTTTCAAAATCAAATTATTAAAGAAAAATATATTGCAGTCACCAACAATTAAGGGTAAGTCAGGAAGGTACCAGTAATTTTAGAAAGTCATGAAACCATAATCCCCAACTGTTTTTTAATAAGTGTTAGGGGTAACTGTCAGTTGGCATTAGAGGTCAATCAAATATAATTTTGCATTTCACAGTGAGATGCTGAAGGTGGATTCTGAGGTCTGGGTGTTCTCTGCTAAGAATTAATTTGGGGGTGTTTGGCATGCCTGCTCTACCTCTTTCAGATCAGTCTCTGTGGTACCTCCGGATAAAGACGGCACTTCGGTTTTCCCTGGCTTCACTGGTTGTGCAGTTATTCATCCCTTTTACATTTAGTGGCAGTTCCCCCCACCCTTTTTTTGGCCTAGGTATCTAGGCTTTCTAGAAAAAAGCCAAAAGCCAGGATATACACAAATTCATAGTTTCCATGCAATTCTGAAAGATATTTTGGGAATAGTTTTCAAAAACTCTAATCGTATATTTACTTAATCCTTCATTTCTTTATTCTCACATTTATTTCTCAAACATTTATTAAGCATGTATTATGTGTTAAGAACCATCCTAAACGCAAGAGGGCCTGGATAATCAGCTATTCAAAAGGAAAAAAAAAAAAAAAAGATATGGCACCTGTTTAAGAGGAGATTACACTTTTTTTAAGAGACATCTCCCTCCCTCCTTTCCTTTCCTTTCCTTTCCTTTCCTTTCCTTTCCTTTCCTTTCCTTTCCTTTCCTTTCCTTTCCTTTCCTTTCCTTTCCTCCCTCCCTGTCTGCCTTACCCTCTCTCTTTACTCTATTTCTGTCACATGTACCTAGACTCAATAAACTATCATACAGAGGAGCTTAACCTGGAGTGTTCCTTAATAAAAATAAAAGTCAGTCCACAATTTACTAGATGAAATTTCAAATCAAGTTGATAGAATTTGATGTACACTTCCTGGAGGTGGTTAAAAATCTGATCTGGGCTTTCCAGGAAATAATGAAAACATGCTAAGCAACATTCGTATTTTAGATCCTTATTAGAAAAATCTGCTCTATCTTAGATAACAAAATGGAAACATTTTCAGACTTTTTAAATTGCTTTATAAAAAACATTTATTGAGGATTTTGAAAGAAAGGAGAATGTAAGAAGTAGAAAGACATCAATCAAAAATCAGCACATAATCATTCCACTCAGAAACAACCTCTTTTAATTTTTGATCGGATATTTACTTTCAGGATTTTATATAAATATCATATTTCATTATAAAAATATACATATTTTACTTAACACTAGTTCTAATTGAAGATATTTTCCTTTTTTCTTTTATTATACAACACCATAATAAACATTTTGCTGCTAAATTTTTGTCTGTATATGTCATTATTCTTTTTTTATAATAATTTTTATTATATGTTAGCCACCATACAGTACATCCCTAGTTCTTGATGTAAAGTTCCATGATTCATTACTTGCATACAACACCCAGTGCACCATGCAATATGTGCCCTCCTTAATACCCATCACCAGCCTATTCCACTCCCCCAACCCTCTCCCCTCTGAAGCCCTCAGTTTGTTTCCCAGAGTCCATAGTCTCTCATGGTTCATTCCCCCTTCTGTTCATTACCCCTTTCTTCTTCCCTTTCTCCTCCTACCAATCTTCCTACTTCTTATGTTCCATAAATGAGTGAAACCATATGATAATTGTCTTTCTCTGCTTGACTTATTTTGCTTAGCATTATCTCCTCCAGCAACCTCTTTGACATCGGCCACAGCAACTTTTTTTATGACACATCTCCAAAGGCAAGATAAACAAAAGAAAAAATGAACTTGTGGGACTTCATCAAGATAAAAAGCTTCTGCACAGCCAAGGAAACAGTCAAAAAAACTGAGGCAGCCCACGGAAGGGGAGAAGATATTTGCAAATGACACTACAGATAAAAGATTAGTATCCAGGATCTACAAAGAACTTCTGAAACTCAATACACATGAAACAAATAATCAAATGAAAAAATGGGCAGAAGATATGAATAGACACTTTTCCAATGAAGACATACAAATGGCTAACAGACACATGAAAAAATGTTTAAAATCATTTTCAGACTTTTTAAAGCAAAGATGAGCAGAACCACAAAGGGTTGGAAGGGAAATGGACCTTGGAAATAGGCTAGCTTAGTCCTCTTGCTTTACAGAGGCTGAACCAAGGAGAGACTAAGTGGTGGAGTTCAGATTGTAAATCAGCTCTACCAGTTGTTCAGTCCAATGTACTTCTGCTCAGGCATCCTCTTTGCTGCTGTTCTCTGGAACAGTTGAAAGATTAAATCCAATACTATAAAAACCTGCCCACATATGTCAGGGATTAGGGAAGCTACAGAGATGAAGATGTATGTATTCCTTGCCATCACAGAGTTTATAGTCTGATTGGTAAGACAGCCGTATGTGCCTAATTATATGACAGACAGAAAGAGGTAAGTGTCATTAGTGAAGGAGAAGAGGGAAGTGAGTGACAAACTCCCCTTTCTGTGTGGGCTCCAGAAACAATTTTTCAGATTAGATCACATTTGAATTGGAAACAAAACAATCTCCAAACTGTGTTTGCATCGTGCTTAGTTTCTTCCAGAAAAAATGATGCATAAGACTTTGCAGTTCCTCTGCAATTTGGCTAGCTCAGCCGAGAATACGCTCAAATGGTCCTCAGAGGCACGTGCCCAGTAATGAGCTTAGAGACCTGAGCCAAGTTGTTACAACAGTTGCTTCACACTGTCATCCACAAAATAATTAGAAACTCTTCTTTGCTCTTTCTGGCATGGCCAGATCTTGTTAATCAAAGCGTGTTGATTTCCTCTAAGGGCTCTGAAATGAGATGGGAGGAAACTATCACAGGCAATAATACTTTTTGGACAATTAGAACTAAATCTGGCTTCCTTCCTTTCTTCCTTTCCAAAATGTGTAATATTTCATAGTAAGGTACATCACAAGTAATGAATAATTCTTCCATTAATAGACCTTGAAGTGATACATATCCTTTGTCTATAAGTTTTTCTGTGTGTGACATTTTGTTCAGTTAATAAGGGTGAGGTAAAAATCAATGTGATTGGTCACTGTAGTCAATCTCATTGAACTCCGTTTTTTTTTTTTTTTAACTATTATAGTACAGAAGTTGGGGGTCTGATTGTTGGGGGCACTGATCTTGAGAGGTCATGGACTTGACTCCTCTGCCTTGAATGAGTTTATATTTAACCTAATTCTAGTGTTTACCATCTATAAAGCACTAATACTACTTGTCTGAGTTTTGGTAGACCTACAAGCCACCTATTTTCTTCTTCACTGCTAGTAAATATAAACAATATCATATTTAGGTAACACATTAAATATTTTGACTGTTTTTTATACGTGTATTCAAACAGCTTCTGTTCCAGATTTTGCCTACTGCTCCCATGTGTTGGCAGTTGTGTGAAGCATATGGGATAAAAATAATGGTAATAAATAGTAAATGAGCATGTGGTTCTCACTATCCGAGTGACCCAAATGACATGATGAAATGTGTGGGAACATCTGCTGACCCTCCCCTCACCACACACCCACACTGTTTTCTCCTGCTGCTTCTAGCAACCTGAACAGTCATTCCAGGTAACACTTGGCCAAGGCCCCAAGCTTCTGCAGATTTCTGTTGTTCAGGGGAAAGATACTCAATTATAGGGAAACCATCCATCTCAGCTCTGTCCAATGTGATGTGAGCCACATATGTACATACATATATATTTCCAGTTTTGAATTCTGTCCATCTCTGTCTTTGGTAAAGTCATTGGCCCTAGAATTTGATTGATTTGAGTCAAATATTTACAAATGATGTGACCTCAGTCAAGTTATTTAACCTTTTCTCTGCATCAGTTTTCTTGCCGGTAAAACAGTGTTAATGATAAATATTACTTTCCCTGAGAGTTGAAGGCTAGATGTAATAAATGAAAGGTATAGCACAGTGCCTGGTACATAATAGGTGTTCAGTTAATAAGAGTTGTTATTATGCTTGGAATAAGAAAGTTATGTTACAAATAGGTTTTTTTGCTACTAGTGTTTGGTATGGGGCCAACTGGGCTTCGAGTGTGGTATCCTTAGGCAGATTATTATAAGTAAAGCCTATCTGAAGAGAGCCTTACACCTTGGAAGAGGTTACTGATTTTATCAGACAAAAAGTCCTTTTTATAGTATTTTATGACACTACTGTTGACTCCTCCTGAAATAAAATCCATTGATGATATAGCTTACTCACATATGAAATATTCCTAAAAATTAATATTATGTAAAAGGAAAATCCAAGGAAAGATATTCATAATGCAATGCATATTTTAATATGCAAATGCATAGGCGTGCCACTCTAGAAAGCACTGTAAAGTAGCCACATGATATTCCCCACACATAGAATCGTTGTGAAAGGTACAGCTGAAAGGTGAGATTGATAGAGTTGATTGAAATACCAGAAGTGGTATGTCACAGTTAATAGTGACATGATTTTATGAAATAATGAATACTTCTCAGAGTTTCCAACAAATCAAAGTTAACATTTTCCTTATTTTACATAATTCAGTTTATATTGAAACTGTGCAAGAAAATCCTCAGAAACTTACAAAGAGATTTTTTTACTTATACTAATTGTTCTGAAGGACAGTCAAGAGTAGTGCAGGACATGGAACAATTTTTCATTGTGCTAGAGAATTCTTAATATTGCAGGTCATGGAAAATCCTTGCCTCTCTCCCCTGTCTTCCCACTAAGTGCCACAGTACCCTCTGACCTTTGCAATAATCAAAAACACTCTTTTTTTTTTTAATAATGATTTTTTATTATATTATGTTAGTCACCATACAGTACATCCCCGGTTTTCGATGTAAGGCTCGATGATTCATTAGTTGTGTATAACACCCAGTGCACCATGCAATATGTGCCCTCCTTACTACCCATCACCGGTCTATCCCATTCCCCCACCCCCCTCCCCTCTGTAGCCCTCAGTTTGTTTCTCATAGTCCATAGTCTCTCATGTTTCATTCCCCCTTCTGATTACCCCCCCTTCTTTATCCCTTTCTTCCAAATCTGGGAAGAGATCTGGATTTCTAAGTTCATAAAGCGAATAGGTAAACCACACCCAAAATTTTAATCCAAAATAATCCTTTCCAAGATGCATTATAACCAAATTATCTAAATCAAAGACAAATGTTGAGAACTTGTTCTTTCTGATTGCTGAGTAATATTCCATTGTATATATGGACCACAACTTCTTAATCCAGTCATCTGTTGCAGGGCATCTCGGCTCCTTCCACAATTTAGCTATTGTGGACATTGCTGCTATGAACATTGGGGTGCATATGGCCCTTCTCTTCACTACGTCTGTATCTTTGGGGTAAACACCCAGTAGTGCAATGGCTGGATCATAGGGTAGCTCAATTTTTAACTTTTTAAGGGACCTCCACACTGTTTTCCAGAGTGGCTGTACCAACTTGCATTCCCACCAACAATGTAGGAGGGATCCCCTTTCTCCACATCCTCTCCAACAATTGTTGTTTCTTGCCTTGTCTATTTTTGCCATTCTAACTGGCGTAAGGTGGTATCTCAGTGTGGTTTTGATTTGAATTTCCTTGATGGCTAATGATTTTGAACATTTTTTCATGTGTCTGTTAGCCATTTGTATGTCTTCATTGGAAAAGTGTCTGTTCATATCTTCTGCCCATTTTTTGATTTGTTTATTTGTTTCTCGTGTATTGAGTTTGAGAAGTTCTTTGTAGATCTTGGATACCAGTCCTTTATCTGTAGTGTCATTTGCAAATATATTCTCCCATTCCGTGGGCTGCCTCTTAGTTTTTCTGACTGTTTCCTTGGCTGTGCAGAAACTTTTAATCTTGATGAAGTCCCATAAATTCATTTTATCTTTTGTTTCTCTTGCCTTTGGGGATGTGTCATGAAAAAGGTTGCTTTGGCCGATGTCGTAGAGGTTGCTGCCTATGTTCTCCTCTAGAATTTTGATGGATTCCTGTCTCACATCGAGGTCTTTCATCCATTTGGAGTTTATTTTTGTGTATGGTGTGAGAGAGTGGTCAAGTTTCATTCTTTTGCATGTAGCTGTCCAATTTTCCCAGCACCATTTATTGAAGAGACTGTCTTTTTCCCACCGGATGTTTTTTCCTGCTTTATCAAATATTAGTTGCCCAAAGAGCCGAGGGTCCATTTCTGGGCTCTCTATTCTGTTCCATTGGTCTATGTGTCTGTTTTTGTGCCAGTACCATGCTGTCTTTGTGATCACAGCTTTGTAGTACAGCTCGAAATCCGGCATTGTGATGCCCCCAGCTTTGTTTTTCCTTTTCAACAGTTCCTTGGAGATTCGGGGCCTTTTCTGTTTCCATACAAATTTAAGGACTATTTGTTCCAGTTCTTTGAAAAATGTCCTCGGTATTTTGATCGGGATAGCATTGAAAGTGTAGATTGCTCTGGGTAGCATGGACATTTTAACTATGTTAATTCTTCCAATCCATGAGCATGGAATATCTTTCCATCTTTTTATGTCTTCCTCAATGTCTTTCAAGAGTGATTTATAGTTTCTAGAATATAGGTCCTTTACGTCTCTGGTTAAGTTAATTCCAAGGTAACGTATGGTTTTTGGTGCTATTGTAAATGGGATGGATTCCCTAATTTCTCTTTCTTCGGTCTCGTTATTCGTGTATAGAAATGCAACTGATTTCTGAGCATTGATTTTGTATCCCGCCACGTTACTGAATTGCTCTATAACTTCTAATAGTTTGGGAGTGGCTTCTTTTGGGTTTTCCATATAGAGTATCATGTCATCTGCAAAGAGAGACATTTTGACTTCTTCTTTGCCAATTTGAATACCTTTGATCCCTTTTTGTCGTCTGATTGCTGTTGCAAGGACTTCTAGTACTATGTTGAATAATAGTGGCGAGAGTGGGCATCCTTGTCGAGTTCCTGATCTTAAGGGAAAGGCTTCCAGCTTTTCCCCATTGAGAATAATATTTGCAGTAGGCTTTTCATAGATGGCTTTTATGAGATTGAGAAATGTACCTTCTATTCCTACACTCTGAAGGGTTTTAATCAGGAAAGGATGCTGTATTTTGTCAAATGCTTTTTCGGCATCGATTGAGAGGATCATATGGTTCCTGAGTCTTTTCTTGTTGATATGATGTATCACGCTGATTGATTTGCGAATATTGAACCACGCTTGCATCCCAGGTATGAATCCCACTTGATCGTGATGGATAATCCTTTTAATGTACTGTTGGATTCTATTAGCAAGTATCTTGTTGAGGATTTTGGCGTCCATATTCATTAGGGAAATCGGTCTGTAATTCTCCTTTTTGAGGGGGTCTTTGCCTGGTTTGGGGATCAAGGTAATATTGGCCTCATAGAATGAGTTTGGTAGCTTTCCTTCTGTTTCTATTTTTTGAAATAGCTTTAGGAGAATAGGTATTATTTCTTCTTTGAATGTTTGGTAGAATTCCCCAGGAAAACCGTCCGGGCCTGGAGTTTTGTTATTTGGAAGGTTGTTTATCACTGACTCAATTTCTTCATAATTAATTGGCCTGTTTAAGGAATCAATTTCTTCCGGTTTCAATCTTGGTAGTTTATAGGTTTCCAGGAAGGATTCCATCTCTTCCAGATTGCTTAGTTTATTGGCATATAGCTGTTGATAAAAATTTCTAATAATCCTTCCAATTTCAATGGTGTTCGTCGTGACCTCTCCTTTTTCATTCATAATTTTAATAATCTGGGTCCTTTCTCTTTTCTTTTGGATAAGTCTTGCCAGTGGTCTGTCAATTTTATTGATTCTCTCAAAGAACCAGCTTCTAGTCCTGTTGATCTGCTCTACTGTACTTCTGGTTTCTGCTTGATTGATTTCAGCTCTAATTTTGGTCAACTGCTTCCTCGTGCGTGGATTAGGCCTGTCCCTCTGTTGCTGTTCCAGCTTCTTGAGGTGAGAATATAAAAACTGCATTTTAGATTTTTCTATTCTTTTGAGTGAGGCTTGGATGGCTATGTATTTCCCCCTTAGGACTGCCTTTGCAGTATCCCATAGGTTTTGGACTGTTGTATTTTCATTCTCATTGGTCTCCATAAATTGTTTAATTTGATTTTTGATTTCCTGGTTTATCGAGTCATTCCTGAGCAGGATGGTTCTTAGTCTCCAAGTGTTTGAGTTTCTTCCAAATTTTTCCTTGTGGTTGAGTTCCAATTTCAGAGCGTTGTGGTCTGAGAATATGCAGGGGATAATTTCAATCTTTTGGTATCGGTTGAGACCTGTTTTGTGTCCCAGAACATGGTCTATTCTTGAGAATGTTCCATGGGCATTAGAATAGAATGAGTATTCTTTGGTTCTGGGGTGTAGTGTTCTATATATATCTATGAGGTCCAACTCGTCGAGTATGGCATTCAAAGCCTTTGATTCTTTGCTTAGTTTTTGCCAGGGTGTTCTGTCTATTTCTGAGAGTGGAGTGTTGAGGTCCCCTACTATTAATGTATTTTTATTTATATGTCTCTTTATTCTGGTTAAGAGTTGGCTTGTGTATCTTGCTGCTCCCCTGTTGGGGGCATATATATTTATAATTGTCATATCCACTTGTTGAATACTTCCCTTAAGAATAATATAGTGCCCTTCTGCATCTCTAACTATAGTCTGTAGTTTAAAATCCAATTTATCTGATATGAGAATTGCTACCCCAGCTTTCTTTTGAGGTCCATTTGCGTGAAAGATGGTACTCCATCCCCTTACTCTCAGTCTGAATGCATCTTTGGGTTCGAAATGAGTCTCTTGTAGACAGCAAATGGATGGGTCATTTCTTTTTATCCAATCTGCAACCCTGTGGCGTTTTATGGGATGGTTCAAACCATTTACATTAAGACTGATTACTGAGAGATATGATTTTAATGTTGCCATGTTGCCAGTAAAGTCTTTGTTTGTATTGGCTGTGACTTTCTGTTCTGTATCACTCTTGGGGCCTTTTTACTTTTATAGAACCCCCCGTAATATCTCCTGTAGGGCTGGTTTCGTGGTTACAAAATTGGTTAGTGACTGGCGATTCTGAAATGTCTTTATTTCTCCATCAATTCTGAATGACAGCCTTGCTGGATAAAGGATCCTTGGCTGCATGTTTTTCTCTGAAAGAGCTTTAAATATGCTCCCCCAACCCTTTCTCTCATTCCAGGTCTGTGTAGACAGGTCTGACGTAATTCTGATGCTTTTGCCTTGGTACGTGAGAAATTTCTTTGCCCTGGCCGCTTTCAATACTGTATCCTTGCATCTAATATTTGCGAATTGCACTATGACGTGACGTGGCGTAGGTTTGTCGTGGTTGAGCTTGGGAGGGGTCCTCTCTGCCTCTTGGACACGAATGTTTGTTTCCCTTGCTAGATTAGGGAAGTTTTCAGCTACAATTTGTTCAAATATCTCTTCTAGACCTCTGTTTTTCTCCACCCCCTCGGGGATGCCGATGATTCTAACATTGGATCGTTTCATTGAGTCAGTAATCTCCCGTAACCTACATTCGTGGGCGTGGATTTTTTTAAGACCATCTTCTATTTTCATTTTTTCCTCTATTAACCCATCCTCCAATTCACTAACCCGTTCCTCTGCTTCTGCGACCCTGGCCGTCAGAGCCTCTAGTTTTGCCTGCATTTGGCTCATAGAATTTTTAATTTCTGTCAGATTCGCTCTCATTTCTGTCCTTAGGGATTCTATATTCTCAGTAACCTTTTCGTTAATAGTTTTTTCAATTCTACTCATCATTTTGACCATCGTTACTCTGAATTCCATTTCTGATAATTTGGTTACATCCATATCCATTATTTCTGTGGCAGAGGCCACAGAATCACTGTCTTTTCTTTGCTGGGGGGGGCTTCTCCTTCTTGTCATTCTGATGAAGAGAGGTTGCGGGGTTTCCAGAGCCCAAATTATTGACTGGGTCCCAGGCCGTGCCCCTTGTTTTATAGGGATCTTAGGGATGTGGGCTTCTTCTTTAAAGATTTTATTTATTTATTTATGTGGCAGCCAACCAGCGAGAGAGGGAACAGAAGCAGGGGAGTGGGAGAGGAAGAAGCAGGCTCCCAGCGGAGGAGCCCGATGAGGGACTCCTTTCCGGAACGCCGGGATCACGCCCTAAGCCGAAGGCAGGCGCTCAATGACTGCGCCACCCAGGCGCCCGGGTTGTGGGCTTCTTGATTTTTCAGCCTGCCTTCTGTGTTCTGGGGGAGGGGCCTGCCGCGCCAATACTCAGGCAACCCTGTTTGGGTAGAGTCTCCGTGTCCCCTGCGAGGGAGGATGGGGATGGGCACTCTCTGAGCCGGTATTTCCAGGCTTTTGTTCTCTGGCGGCTTTCCCTGGCGGTTTGCTGTGCCTCTTCTGAGAGTCAGAGCAGCAGCGGCCAAATTTCAGCCTCTGTCACGGAACAGAAGGATTGCGGCCCGTTCTCTACTAATGTTCTGGCCACTTTAACTCTGTTTCTGTTGGTGCTGCTCAACCCTGCAGCGTCCCGGGATGTGCGCCCCACACCCGGCGTCCCTGCCTCGCTGGGGCCGATGCGTCTCTGTCCTTTGTGTTTCTAATGCCGAGCCACCGGCTGCCCAACTCGGGTCTCCGGTCTCAGTCTATGCCGTGAGCACACCTCGATTCGGGAGTTTCGTGAGACCTGGTGGTGCACGCACCCGGTTCAGGGTCTCAGTCTGCTGTTTCGCGGTGCCCGACTGCGATCCGCCCGCTCCCCGTGCAGGTGGCCCGCCAGCCGCCGCCGCCGCGCGCTCCGGGAGTTCGGTGCCTCAGTCTGGATCCTGAGCGCACGGGATTCCGGTGTTCGGAGAGATGCCTGGTGGCGGCGCGTTCACGCCTCACCGGTCTCAGATGCTCTCTCGCGGGTGCCCTCTGTGAGTCCCCCCGCTCCCCCGTGCAGGTGGCTGCCGCTTCCCGGCACCCAAACGCGGCGGCTCCCTCCCCCTTCCGTTTATCTTCCGATATCCGTGCACGGTTTACAGCTCCCCTCTTCGTACCTCAATACTCAGCGCTGGAGATGTTCATTTGTAGAGTTCCAGATGCATCCCCAAAACACTCTTACACATTTCCAAAATGTCTATTATGAGATAATACAATCCCAGTGGAAAACTGCTGCTTTCTGAGGAGGAAGTTTCACTAACTCCTATTTTTAGAAAGGTCTCCATGGTCTTGGGACGTGCCTGAAGAAAGCAGCACTTACCCATGCTTTAGAAGTGTACCAGGCACCGTAAGCAACCCACTGTTCACACTAAACTGAACAACATTTTTCTTGGGTATACTGAGAGAGATGAAGTGTCTCTGCTCAGGTCAAACCTCAGTATTATTTCAAGGAGAGCTTACAGAGTCAAAGTCACTGCATGGTTTCACTCACTTATGGAACATAAGAAGTAGGAAGATCGGTAGGAGTAGAAAGGGAAGAAGGAAGGGGGGGGGTAAACAGAAGGGGGNGGGGGGGGGGGGGTTGGGCTGGTGATGGGTATTAAGGAGGGCACATACTGCATGGTGCACTGGGTGTTATATGCAAGTAATGAATCATGGAACATTGCATCAAGAACTGGGGATGTACTGTATGGTGACTAACATAACAAAATTAATATTATTTTTTTAAAAAAGTCACTGCTATGCAGTGCCCAGCTAAATTAAAATCTCTCTTTAGACTCACACAGACTTTCAACTCCAGTGTGAAAAGTGGTGGTCATCAACAATGGAGTGGCCATCAATAGGTGCTAGACTGAGTTAGAGAAGCACCATTGTTCATGGAGCAGATCCATCCACTGGAACAACATCTAATAAACTTAGTCAATATGAAAAACTGGAAAAACTATTGCAAAGGCTGCGCAAAATCAGTTCTGGAATCTCAACAATAGAACTATGCCTAGGCTGGTGAATTAGAGTAAGGGGATATAAAGGGGGACATGTAGAGTCAGGTGGTTCTTACTACTTTGTCACATCTAAAAATAATGTTGCCTTAAGCTCCTGGGGTGCTGATGAGGGTCATTACTCAGGCTCAGAGAAAACAGCCAATTTAGAACTTATCTATTTGGGTTATAATCTCTGACATAATCCTTTCAATTTACTTGGAAGTCTGGTCCACTAAGGAGGGTGAATATAGGTTAGGTTGAGGCAAGCTCATAGTTACACTGCTGAGATTTTCAGAAGAGGAAGGAATATTAAACACAATTGGCCAGATCAGGCACATTAGGCAAATCCCATTGCTGTGCTCCAGAATTAATTACAGGAGCAGAAAAGTTATTAGCTGCTATAGTAACCAAGAGAGACCATGGTTAGAACGCACATGCTAAAGGATTGTATAAAGGAAGATCAAAGAAAATCTGTCAGAAATGCAATAGCATTGAGATTGAACATTAGGTTAGAAGCCAACAGAATCCTAAATTGTTTGGTACTTTTCTGTACAGATTGTGTGTGCTAAGCTGCAAATACATTGACTAGCATTAAGAGAGACTGTGGGCCATAAGAGAGGTCGGCAGGTCAGTGAACAGAAGGAATATCAAAGGGGATATTTAAGTACCTGTGTTCTCATCTGTTAAAAAATGCTGATTCCCTTCAGTATGGTAAGAAATAATTATGAGAAAAAAATTATTTTTAATACCTATTCATCACAGTTTTCTTATATTGAAATTTTATTTGCTACTTAAGATCATTTTCTCAACTTTATTTTCAGATCTGTATGGTTTAGTTGGTTCAGGAGTTTTTAAGCAGGGATGTACATTAGAAACATCTGGGGAGATTTTTAAAATATAGATTCCTCTTGTCAACCATAGGCCCCTGAATCAGAAACTTTAGAAAGTGAGGCCTGAAAATCTGTATTTTTAAAAGGCCTAAAAATTCCTTAAATTGTATAATGTGGCATTGGCTTTGGAAAGCGTGATCTTAGATGGTGGTCCTGCTAGAGCCCACCACATTTTTTTTTTTCCCACATGGAAGCCTGTTGCTCCTTCAACTCTTGCCCTTTTGAGTACATTTTCAAATGAGGGAAATTTTAAAAGCCAGGGTAATTTCTTTGAAAAAAAAATTATGACATTCCCCTGCCTAGAATTTTCCAGTGACTTATCTTAGCACATAGGATAAAATCCAAGTCCTAAATGTTCTGTGGCCTGGGGTTACTTCTCCAGTGTCTTACCAGTCTTGCTTTTCACTGACTAGCTTTTTTTTTCTAGTCCTTGGCCATGCCAATTTCGTTCTTCCTGCTCTTTCTTTTCTTTCTGCCTAGACCACATGGAAAACAGTGTGGAGGTCCCTCAAGATCCTTGCATGTTTGAATCCTTGTTTGGATCTCAGCTCAAATGTCAGTTTCTCAGAAAGACCTTCCCTAACTAGTTCGTACTCTATCACTCACTAGTATATCATTTAATTTGATTTTCTTCTTAGCACTAATTATCTGAAATTATTTATTTGCAAATTATATAGCTAACTTAGAATGTTAAATATTATATTGCTTCCGAGCCTAAAGCTCTTTAATAACAGCATGCACATGTTGAGTATGTGTTTAAAAGTTAGATAAAAGAAAATAGCTCATAAAATGTTACATGAACAAGAACAGCAAGTTTTAACCTTGAAAGGAAAGCTACTTAACAGTCTTGACATCCAACAGTCTCGTGTCTAAAGGTCCACTTTGGAAAAATCCAACCTGTACTTTGTGTTAGAGGTCTTAATGTTTTAGTGGGTTGGAGAAGGCATAATTAAATAAATTGAATCTGATAGTGTCTTGGAAATAATAGCAAAGTTAGAAATAATAGCAAAGTTAAGATTTTGAGGTTAGTTCCCACTTAGAAATTCTCATGCTAAAGAGTGATTACTTTGAATAGAGTTTTTTTAAATAATAATTTTGTATTATGCTATGTTAGTCACCATACAGTACATCCTTAGTTTTTGATGTAGTGTTCCGTGATTCATTATTTGCGTATAACAGCCAGTGCTCCATGCAATATGTGCCCTCCTTAATACCCATCACTGGCCTATCCCAACCCCTCACCTCCCTCCCCTCTGAAGCCCTCAGTTTGTTTCCCAGAGTCCATAGTCTCTCATGGTTCATTCTCCCTTCTGTTTACCCCCCCTTCATTCTTCCCTTCCTTCTCCTACCGATCTCCCCGCTATTTCTTATATTCCATAAATGAGTGAAACCATATGATAATTGTCTTTCTCTGCTTGACTTATTTCACTTAGCATAATCTCCTCCAGTCCCATCCATGTTGCTGCAAATGTTGGGTAATCGTTCTTTCTGATGGCTGAGTAATATTCCATTGTATATATGGACCACATCTTCTTAATCCAGTCATCTATTGAAGGGCATCTTGGCTCCTTCCACAATTTAGCTATTGTGGACAATGCTGCTATGAACATTGGGGTGCATATGGCCCTTCTCTTCACTATGTCTGTATCTTTGGTGTAAATACCCAGTAGTGCAATGGCTGGATCATAGGGTAGCTCTATTTTTAACTTTTTGAGGAACCTTCACACTGTTTTCCAAAGTGGCTGTACCAACTTGCATTCCCACCAACAGTGTAAGAGGGATCCCCTTTCCCCACATCCTCTCCAACATTTGTTGTTTCTCGCCTTGTCAATTTTTGCTATTCTAACTGGTGTAAGGTGGTATCTCAATGTGGTTTGAATTCCATTATGAGCAGAATAGGACAAGAAGAGCTTGATAATAGGAAGAAGTGTGTGTGTGTGTGTGTGTGTGTGTGTGTGTGTGTGTGTGTGTTTCACAGAAAACAATGAAACAAAAACGAGAAACTTTCAGGCTTCTGTAATTCTTTGGTCATAGATTCTGAGTTAGAAGAATACTGTGACAGAGGTAAATTAAATAAATTGACCAATCTCATTAACTAATGTTACAAGTGCCGAAAGACCACTTAGAGAATATTCTCACCTAGAAATTACAATGTTGTTAATGATGATAATAAAGAGATGTCACTTTTCAGGTTTCAAAGGCTTAAAAAATTCTCCAGGCTGGTTTTAAGAAAGAAAATTGTTTTTAATTGACCATCAAATAAGTTGATATTCTAAAATATGTACCAGATTTATTCTGTATTCTTAAACTCTCTTGAAAGATAGGAATTAAAACATACATAGTTGTGTGATTGCAAGAACATTGGAATCATTTACTGGGCTAACGGCCAGTACAAGATATGTTTTGATCAGTGCAGAGCCACAAAGAGAGCCATTGCTGTTGCATGCTCTTGTTACTCTCCCAGACAACCCATACTAACTATCTATTGGAGAATCTAAGCAACAACTGTTGGAAGTAAAGTAGAACATTAAATTTTTTTGCCCTGTGAATTTCCTCAGCCTTTATCCATGGGAATTCATCATATTTGCCATCACTGTACTCCAGTAAGATCCTGGATTTCACCCTAAGTCTTGCCTACCACATAAAATGGAATAGGAAAGAATATGTTGCAGAAAAGATAATAGATTTCCTATAATGTTACGGACTTCTTGAGCCCCTAGTCTTTTGAGAAGAGTCTGACCACGGAGGAACTGTCATGAGAATACCACCCAACACATTGGAATTCGTGAAGTGGTATTCAAATTTTCCACCAGACAAATCAGGAAAACTTGCTTTTCCACCTCTGGGGAGTCTGGGAAAGATATATATATATATATATTTTTGCTTTAAAACTTGGAGAGATTAAAAATAGTCTCTTACATGTGAATTATATAGTTTATAATTACAATGTGAAGAAAGAGATGATTTATTTTACTGTTTCAGAAATAGTATTTGGAAACAATAACTAAGATACATTAACTCTTTGACATTGGGCACCGCAACTTCTTTCAAGGCACATCCTCAAAGGCAAGGGAAACAAAAGCAAAAATGAACTTTTGGGACTTCATCGAGATAAAAAGCTTCTGCACAGCAAAGGAAACAGTCAACAAAACAAAAAGGCAATCCACAGAATGGGAGAAGATATTTGCAAATGACATTACAGATAAAGGGTTGATATTCAAGATCTATAAAGAACTTCTCAAACTCAACACCCAAAAAACAAATAATCAAGTAAAAAAATGAGCAGAAGTCATGAACAGACACTTCTCCAAAGAAGATATATGAACGGTTAACAGACACATGAAAAAATGTTCAACATCATTAGCCATCAGGGAAATTCAAATCAAAACCACACTGAGATACAACCTTACACCAGTTAGAATCACAAAAATTAACAAGGCAGGAAACAACAAGTGTTGGAGAGGATGTGAAGAAAGGAGAACCCTCTTACACTGTTGGTGCAATGCAAGTTGGTACAGACACTTTGGAAAACGGTGTGGAGTTGCCTCAAAAAGTTAAAAATAGAGCTACCCTATGATCCAGCAATTGCACTACTGGGTATTTACCCCAAAGATATAGAGGTAGTGAAAAGAAGGGGCACCTGCACCCCAGTGTTCATAGCAGCAATGTCCACAATAGCCAAACTGTGGAAGAAGCTGAGATTCCCTTCAACAGACGAATGGATAAAGAAGATGTGGTCCATATATACAATGGAATATTGCTCAGCCATCAGAAAGAATGAATGCCCACAATTTGCAACAACATGGATGAAAGTGGAGGGGATAATGCTAAGTGAAATAAGTCAAGCAGAGAAAGATAATTATCATATGGTTTCACTTATATATGGAACATAAGGAATAGCATGGAGGACGTTAGGAGAAGGAAGGGAAAATGAAGGGAGGAAATCAGAGGGGGAGGCAAACCATGAGAGACTATGGACTCTGGGAAACAAACTGAGGGTTTCAGAGGGGAGGGGGTGGAGTGATGGGTTAGCCCAGTGATGGGTATTAAGAAGAGCACATATTGCATGGAGCACTGGGTGTTATATGCAAACAATGAATCATGGAACACTACATTAAAAACTAATGAAGTACTGTATGT
This sequence comes from Ursus maritimus, assembly GCF_017311325.1. Taxonomy (NCBI): domain Eukaryota; kingdom Metazoa; phylum Chordata; class Mammalia; order Carnivora; family Ursidae; genus Ursus; species Ursus maritimus. The sequence continues at coordinate 52,651,051 of NW_024424230.1, read as the reverse complement.
TGACTAACATAACATAACATAACATAACATAACATAACATAACAACATAACATAACATAAAAAAAGTATGTTAACTCTCTAATGAAAACAATTACATTTGACAGATATTTCCAGAAACTTAAAGAAATACTGTGGTTTAAAATTTACTGAGCCAAGTACTTTACATTCATTTTCTTATTTGATTTGATCAGTTACAACAACTCCATCAGTTGGCACTTTTATTATCTCTGTTTTACAGATGCGAAAATGGTGTCTGAAGAGGACATATGATGAGTCATTTAATCTTTATCAAGGGTACAGTGGAAGACTAATCTCACTGTATATTAGCTTACAACTAATAACCATTGGTCTATACTTCCATTTAATTACTTCAAAGTTTGGAGTTAAGAGCATGAACCCTGGAGCCACCAGACCCCTTATTTGAATCCCAGCTGTAGCACTTAATAACTCTGTGAACGTGGGTCATATACTTAACTGCATTTCTGTTTCCTTATTTGAAAATGGGGATAAAAACAGTACCTGCCTCGGTAATTTGTTGTTATTATTAAGAGATATAATACTTTGCTAATTCATCCCGTGAACCTATCTTATAGGCCATACCAGCCAGGAGATTACAAATTGATTCACAAAATAGTACAAAAAGTACAACACAGAATAGTACACAAAAAGGCCCTTTGAATTTATGACCAATATATTCATAGTTTAGCCTGTTTGTGAGCAACTCTGAAGGTCTGTGACATGTAATAATGTGTAATATTGCTGAGCTAGAAGTCTTAAGAGGTATAGAGAGGCTAGTGTGTGGGAGTGTTTAGGTACTCACCTCTCAACTCAGCTTTATTGTTCCTTCTTATCACTATGTTGGCAACAGCTCTTACAAAGTGATAAAACAATAACAACAGAATTTTTTGGACTGTATGTTTATGTGTGAAAAATGGCTCTAAAACATGGATAATTGCAATGAAGAGAACATACCTAGGTCTACAAACTAAATGGATCTCAGCTAGAAAATAGGAGCTTCAATTAAATTAAGTCATGGCATATCAGACTGAGTGCCAGTCAATTTCTTTTTTTGAATCTACCAACTCTCTTTAGAGAATCAAGACCAGATAACTCATGAAACTGTTTCAGTAGATGCTCAAATCACATGTATTGTAATCTCTTCATGAATTTAGTCTTTGTAAGAGGTAGAGTCTGAGCAAGAAGAAGATTGTACATTCAACTTAATTGAAGGGAGAGAAAGAAAAAAAAATATTTGCAAAGGTGAAGACAAGTTTACAAGAAACAAGCAAGCAATGGTTTGGGACCCCAGAGCAAGCAAAAGTGGGGACTGTTACCCCTCATAAGTCCAAGTGCCAAGGGATGGGAGTGGGTACTTGAAGAGGATGGTGGCTAACGAACAGGAATGGCGGCCTTCAGGGAAGAAGTGTGGCCAACCCATGGTAATTTTGATGGAACCAGGGAAATACCTACCCTACCATCTGGTTTCCTGATGAGGCCTGTTATTGGTTGAGCCTTAATTGAAGCCAAAGGGTGAGGACAACTTTCGATGAACTCAATAAAGGTCCACACTCTGGGGAAGAGAGTAGGCTGGAGTTCGTATTCTGGGTTTATATCTAGTCACATTTTATAAAAATAAACTGTATGCTCAAATTATTTGTGAATTTGCATATTCACAAAGATTTCTCAATGAATACTTCTTGAAAACTAGGACCCTAACATATTACTCAGATCTTTCACTGAATTTCTATCAAATTGTTTTAATAGTCTGATGTTTTTCTATAAACCAGTCTTCTTCCCCTTAGGATGAGTTTATTTCTAGGAGTTTCCTAAATCATGTAAATAAATATCACTTGCAGATTAGTCTTACCCTTTTTCCTCTAATATCTGAATGATAGGATAAACAAAACATTTATCAAAGGAATAAAAATATTTATTATAATAGTGTGTATTGTGTTACAATTATAGTAGTGTGTTATACTAGTGTATAATATAAACTAGTAGAGAAAAAAGTTGAATGAGAAAACAATGGTTAATCAGGGGCGCCTGGGTGGCTCAGTCGTTAAGCATCTGCCTTCGGCTCAGGGCGTGATCCCGGCGTTCTGGGATCGAGCCCCGCATCAGGCTCCTCCGCTGGGAGTCTGCTTCTTCCTCTCCCACTCCCCCTGCTTGTGTTCCCTCTCTCGCTGGCTGCCTCTCTCTGACAAATAAATAAATAAATAATCTTAAAAAAAAAAAAGAAAAAAATGGTTAATCAATATAAGAGAAGGTAAAAAGGAAAAGAAAAAACGAAACCAAAGACCTGGTAGAACAAACATAAGCATAACATAAGAAGATGAATCCAAAATTATCTGTAATTACAATAAATACAAAAGGATAAAATGTTACAGTGTGAAGAATAAAGATTTTTGACTGGATTAAAAAACTAAAATCTCACCTCTTGCCATCTAGAAGAGACACATTTAAAACATAATGACAAGTTTTGAAAGTAAAAGTTTAGAAAAAGTAAATCATTGCTACTGATAGCAACAGAAAATCAATTGTAGCCTTTTAATGTCATACAGAATAGACTTGAGAGGCAGAAGAATTACAAGAATTAATATCACTTCATACTGATAATTCTAAAGTTGTATGCGTTCAAAAACAAAGACTGAAAATATATAAAGCAAAATGTAATCAAACTATAGTTTCCCCTATAGGGGAAAATAAATCTATCATGGAGATGCATATTTAAAAATATCTAGATCAGTATGTGATAGAAAAAGCAGGCAAAAAAAAAAAAATCCAGACCCAGATTTGTTAAAAATCAATGAAGTTGATGTAATGGACATACGTGTTATAATATTCAACAGTTGCAAAACATACATTCCTTACCAGCACACACAGAAAACTGACCAAAAATTAAGCAAGAAAGCAAGCCATAATAAATTCCAAAGAATTAATATAAAATGTACATTATCTTAGTGCTCTGCTATTAAAATAAAAATAAAAGTAAAACATATTTATAAAAATGTATGTCAAAAATATAAAAATATTAACAGAATGATAAACATATGCTCCATATCATTACTTTTGAAATATGGAATATAGACAGAAATATATAGTGTAAAATCTTATGTCTAAAGAAGAAAGGCTGAGCTAAGCATCCATTTTAAGCAGTTAGAAAAAGATAGCAATGTATGTCTAAGGAAGAGGGAAATTATCTGTCATTACAGTACTACTTACTAAGATTCTTAAATCCTTGAGTTTTTAGGATAATTGAGGGGGGAAAAGATAAAATAGAATGGAGTGAACAGAATCTTAAGTAGTTTAGAAATGAGAGGTATAAAGATCCTTCAGCAGTGGCGCCTGGGTGGCTCAGTCCTTAAGTATCTGTCTTCGGCTCAGGTCATGATCCCAGGGTCCTGGAATTGAGCCCCACATCAGGCTCCCTGCTCTGCTGGGAGCCTGCTTCTTCCTCTCCCACTCCCCCTGCTTGTGTTCCTTCTCTCTCTGGCTGTCTCTCTTTCTGTCAAATAAATAAATAAAATCTTTAAAAAAAAAAAAAGATCCTTCAGCAAGTTAAAAAAAAATCTGTTATAAGAGGCTTTGTAGCAAATTTTGGTAACAATAAACCCTTCAACAAGTTTAGCACTTCTGTCCTTCTAAATCCATTGTTCTCAGTGGTACAGATACTGTTTTGCTTTTCCTACCTTCAGCTATCATGTATATCCCCTGACTAAATGAAATTGCTTTTGTCTGACACTAGGTTTTGTAGGCTGAAGCATTCAGTCCCAGAGTTTGAATTTCATAGCATGGTAGATTCATTAAATTTTTCTACATAGAAACTAGTCATACCATTTGTAAATAATGATGATTTTACTTTGTCCTTTACTATCTATATGCTTTTTGTATAATTTCTTTACCTTATTGAACTGGCTGAAACTGTCAGTACATTGTTGAATGTTAAGTGGTACATTCAGAGACATCCTTGCCTTGCCCCTGATCTTTGGGGAACAACTTACATTATTTTACTGAGAAGTATAAAACTATATGTGAAATCTTCATTGATTCTTTCCATCACAATAAGGAGGTCTTTTATGTTCCTTGTTTATTAAGAGTTGTGGTTCAAATGACATTCAATTTTTTCTAATGCCTTTGCAGCATATCTTGAGATAATCATATGAATTTTGTTTTTAGCTGTTGATATGTCAATTATATTGATTTTTGAATATTGGAACAACTTGCATAGCTGGGATGAACTTTATTTGATCATGGTGTATTATATTTTTTGTATACTACTGATTATTTTTGCTAAATATTTTGAGTTTTCTATGTGTTCATGACAGATGCTGTAGGGTGTTTTTTTTTTTTTTTCTTATAGTGTCTTTGGATGGTTTGGGTATAAGGATAATACTGCCCTTATAAAATAAATGATGTATTCCTCCTCTCTATTTCTTGGAAGAGTTTGTAGAATTGATATTATTACTTTCTCAAATGTTGGTAAAATTCACCAGTGAGGTCATCTTACCCTAGAATTTTCTTTGTGGGAAGGTCCCTAATTACAAAATTATTTTCTTTAATCGAGTTAGGGCTGTTCAGGTCCTTTATGGCTACTGAGCGAGCTTGGTAACTTATGTTTTCTAAACAAATTTTGTATTTCACTAAAGTTGAAAAATTTATTGGTAAATGTTTTTGATCACATTTATTTGTATTCCTCTAGTGATGTTCAGTCTTTCATTCCTGATACTGGTCTCTAGTGTCCTTCCTCCTCCTCCTTCATCTCATTCTGACTAGAAGTTTATGAATTGTATTAATCTTTCCAAAGAATCTGTTTTCGTTTTCATTAATTTTTCTCCATTACTTTATATTTTCTCTTTTCTTTTATCTCTATGATTTTCTTCTTAATTTTGGTCTTCTTTTTCTAGTTTCTATGGTGGGATTCTTGTATCATTATTTTGAGAATTTTTTCTTTATAAATATTTAAGGTTATAAATTTAAACATAAATGTAGCCACAACTCACAAAATTTTTATATGTTGTTTTTATTTTCATTCAATTCAAAATATTTTCCATTTCACTCATAATTTCTTCTTTGATGCATTAATTATCTAGAAGTATGATGTTTCCTTGAGAACGTTTTTCTGTTTTTCATTTGATTTGATTCTATTGTTATCAGAAGATGTACTGTTTTAATCTTTCTATATTTATTAAAAGTTTCCTTTATGCTCTATGTTGATGAATATTCTGTGGGGACTTAAAAATAATGTGGATTCTGCTCACTGCTCTCTCCTATATTATTACCGACTATTTTCATCTACTTATTGTATCGGTAACTTACAGCAAAAAATTCTCCAACTATAATTATGAATTTGTTTCTTTTTTACTTCACTCAGTTTTTCCTTTATATATTTTGAAGGTTTGCTATTAGATGGGTGCATACATACACACTTTTAAAGAGATGAAAAATTAGTTTCCCCCCTTTATGTAATATTTTTCTGTATCTCTGGTAATATTCATTGTTCTGAAGTCTCCTTATCTGAGGTTATATTGTTATATAACCTCTACAGTTTTCTTTCATTTGTGTTTTCTTGCTCTTTCTCCTCCTTCTACTTTAATCTATCTATATCTTAAAGTTTATAGTAGATTGTTTATTAGAGAATATAGTTGGTATTTTTAAAAATCCAGCCTGACAATCTTGCCTTTAGTGGAATTCTTAGATTATTTATTTAATGTAGTTACTGATATACTTGAGATCCTATCTCCTTTTTTGCTCTTTGTTTTCTATTTGTCCCATCTATGCTTCTTTTCTTCTCTTTTCCTCTCTTTTGGATTAACTATTTCGGAATCATTCCATTTTATTACCACAAATGGCTTCTTAGTGATAATTATATAGGCTTCTGTTTTATTTTTTTACTAGTTTCTTTATGTTTTATAAGTTGTTAATTTATCAAAATATGCTTTAAAAATATTTTATCACTTTGTGAATAGTGAAAGAACCTCAAACTGTATGCTTCCATATTCTCCTCTTGTCTTTTGTTTTCGTACATTTTACTTCTACGTATATTATGAATCCCAAAAGACAGTTGTTACTTTTTTTTTGCCTTAAACAATTATATTTTTTTGTGCTTTTTTATTTTCATTTTTTGGTTAAGTATTTTTTATTTTAAGGGAATTAAGAATAGGAAGCTTTTATATTTACCCCAATTTTTACGATTTTGACATTTATTCATTTCAATAAATTAAAATTTCTATGTGTATCATACTCCTTCTGTCTGAAGAACTTTGCTTAGCTTTTCTGACAGTGCAGGTTTGCAAACCATGGTAGTTCCACCATCTGTGATGTTTCTGTGTCTAATTCCATTACTTATCTCTTGACAATAGTTTTAGCAAAAATTCTGGTAAAAGAATACTAGAGCCTGAGGGAATTTATAATTTTGCTCAGAAATGCTTCTTTTCTCAGGCCATTAATGTGGGGATTATATAGTCAGTAGTTGAGCTGAATTTATATTTTGTTTTTATTATTGTTACTTTTAACACATGACTCATTTTAAATTCCTTCAATGGAGGATTGACTCTGACTTGCGATTATTGTTGTTTGTCATAAAATACAGTTTGTTTTAAGCAGTTATTAAAACACTGAATTCGTTTTCAGGTTTTGCTCTCTTGCTTAAATCACCTTCTCAATCATAAAGCACAAAACTTTTTCATAGAAGATAAGTCACCAGCTGCCAAATCATCAGTGCATCTCAGTTTATATGGGAACTTTCACATTAAAGTCCAAACTCCTTAGAAATTTATTCAAGGTCCTTCTTGATATATTATCAACCTAAATTTCCATAATTATTCATGTATATGAATATCTCCATCTTTTTAGTTGCATAGATTCTTAAACTGAGATTGGACCACCTACTCTTTTCTTAATATTGCCTATACATTCAGACCTCTTTCCTTAGATCAGGCTGTCCTGGCTGCTTGGATTATTCTCTTATCTTTTTCATCTGCTGAAAATACACCTGTCTTCAAGTTTTTTGTTTTTTAGAGTGTATTTCTTTTATTTTTTTATATTTCCCAACTTTCTTTTTTTTTGAAATTTTTTATTACATTATATTAGTCACCATACAGTACATCCTTAGTTTTTGATGTAGTGTTCCATGATTCATTGTTTGCATATAGCACCCAGTGCTCCATGCAATATGTGCCCTCCTTAATATCCATCACCGGCCTAGCCCAATCCCCCACTCCCCTCCCCTCTGAAGCCCTCAGTTTGTTTCCCAGACTCCATAGTCTCTCGTGGTTCATTCCCCCTTCTGTTTACCCCCCCTTCATTCTTCCCTTCCTTCTCCTACCGATCTCCTCACTATTTCATATGTTCCATAAATGAGTGAAACCATATGATAATTGTCTTTCTCTGCTTGACTTATTTCACTTAGCATAATCTCCTCCAGTCCCATCCATGTTGCTGCAAATGTTGGGTAATCGTTCTTTCTGATGGCTGAGTAATATTCCATTGTATATATGGACCACATCTTCTTTATCCATTCATCTGTTGAAGGGCATCTTGGCTCCTTCCACAATTTAGCTATTGTGGACAATGCTGCTATGAACATTGGGGTGCATATGGCCCTACTCTTCACTACGTCTGTATCTTTGGGGTAAATACCCAGTAGTGCAATGGCTGGATCATAGGGTAGCTCTATTTTTAACTTTTTGAGGAACCTCCACACTGTTTTCCAAAGTGGCTGTACCAACTTGCATTCCCACCAACAGTGTAAGAGGGCTCTGCTTTCTCCACATTCTCTTCAACATTTGTTGTTTCTTGCGTTGTCAATTTTTGCCATTCTAACTGGCGTAAGGTAGTATCTCAGTGTGGTTTTGATTTGAATTTCCCTGATGGCTAATGATTTTGAACTTTTTTTCATGTTTCTGTTAGCCATTTGTATGTCTTCATTGGAAAAGTTTCTGTTCATATCTTCTGCCCATTTTTTGATTTGATTATTTGTTTTTCGTGTATTAAGTTTGAGAAGTTCGACTCAAAAATATCTCTTCCATGAAGCATTTCTTGATGCTTAATCCTCAGACTTGGTGCTCCTTCCTCCATGTTCCCAGAACACATTGCTTGAAAAGAACTTCACCTTATACTCATTGGCTACGTAGCTCACGCTTATCTTCTGGTTAGACTCTTGAGACTGGTAAAGCAGAACCTCAGTTTTCATTTCCTCAGTCTCCCTCTTCGTTCTGCCACATTAGTTATTGACTTAGAAGTCACCTGGGAATGCGATTCCTTGTTATGGAGTGGAGAAACAAAGAGAATGAGGCCAAGGCTAATTTAGCTTAAATTATGGGAAATTAATCTGCTTAAAATGCCTAGGAATTATTACTAGTAATTTCCACAAGTGTTTGAATTACCTACTTGTCAAAAGTGGAAGATCAGTTTGTGTTCTGTAGGTCGCAGAGAAAATTCATTTATTTTACTATACATGTACTTTTTAAGGGCCAGGGAGATGAGCCAAGTATAAAATAAAAACAAAAGTTAGAAAAAAAAAAGCTGCACAAAAGCCCAATGTCTGATAATTCCATAACAGGAAAGTTTATTTGTGATGAATAATTATTATTTATACCTAGATATTATTTAAAGCTTTAGCTGTGGAATGGAATGGCTAAGAATTATAGGCCATATTGGGATTGAAAAAAATGGTCTTAGCGGATATTTCATATTCGCCCACATTGGTGTAGGAGATCCAATTTTTCTGATTTATTTTGATTCATAGAGTTGTTGGAGCTGCATATTACTAATTATTTTGCCCTGCCAACTCAGCAGCAGTTCTCCAAACTATATATACCACTTTCTCCTGAATTAAATATTTCTAAAGCCTCACCCCAGGTACATTTGAAGGACTTCCTCCCTCAAGTGTTGTAGACACTTCTTGGATATTGATTCAAAAAACAACCTTAACTCAAATTCTAATCATTTGAATCACACTTACAATATACTCATAATGTAATTTGCAGCTACTTTAAGGAACTTTTCAGAATTGCCAGGCCAAGTTATTGTCTCCTGCATGTGGAAAAGAAACAAAAATAATTGGAACAGGAAACAATACACCTCATAAGTGCTCGTGTATTTACATTAGTATGTACCCCATAAAGGGAGGAGCGAATCTGCCTAAATGAAAAGATGAGTCAAAGAGTGGCTTCTGCACCAGAGTGAAATAGTCTTAGAACTCAAATGTCAAGCTAGCTAACTCACTGGACAGAAAGAAAAACCCCAGCCTCTGTTTACATCCCTCTTCCAGCCTGTCATGCTTCCCCTAATTTTTTTTTTCTACCAAGCGAATTCCTACCTAAACTTTAAGACCTGCCTTAAACGCTACCTCTTTGGCAAGATTTCCCCGAGACCTCCACAGTAGTTATTCATGCATCTATATTCTATTAACAAGATTTATTTTCTCCTTCACTGCCTCCATTAACCCATATGTACTTTCTCAGGATTAACCCAGCCATAGATGCATTTATTCCAGTTCAAGGTCAAGAATATTTCTATATGGTCACGAACGAGAGAACCCGGGTCCTAACACCATTCTTGGCAACTTATCTATCCAAGCCATGTAGCCATCGCAGACTCAAAATTCCTTGACCCACCCAATTCTGCTAAGTTTTACCCTCATGACACTTCAGCTACCATCTCCCATGGCCCTACCTATACCCTTCTCTGAAATACTAAACTTGTCTTTCTTGGTGACCAAAACTTTTCTTTCCACTCTTTCTGACCTTTATTTCCACTATATCCATTCTTTGGCATCTTTAGAATTTATAGTTGTCACTTACTCAATTCATCACTCCTCTCCTGGCTTCACTTCTTTAAGCAATAAAAATCCTGGTGAATTACTACATCCCCTCTCTTTCTGGTTTCCACAACTCCCATGCCTTGCTGTCCTTGGTCCACATCCAGTGAGTTCAGTTCTTTTTTTTTTTTTTAATGTTTTTTTATTATGTTAGTCACCATACAGTACATCCCTGGTTGTTGATGTAAAGTTCAATGATTCATTAGTTGCGTATAACACCCAGTGCACCATGCAATACGTGGTGCACCTCCTTACTACCCATAACCAGCCTATCCCATTCCCCCACCCCTCTCCCCTCTGAAGCCCTCAGTTTGTTTCTCAGAGTCCATAGTCTCTCATGCTTCATTCCTCCTTCTGATTACCCCCCTTTCTTTATCCCTCTCTTCCCCTACTGATCTTCCTAGTTCTTATGTTCCATAGATGAGAGAAACCATATGATAATTGTCTTTCTCTGCTTGACTTATTTCACTTAGCATTATCCAATGAGTTCAGTTCTTAAGCACTTGTTTACCAGTGTCATACCAAGGTTGCCAGTCAATTATGGAGAACATTTTCTATAAATTAATGGGCACTAAACCTGGCTGGACCTTAAGTGTGAGTCTGAAATTATTGAACATATCTTTGGTTATCCCATTTCCTGTTGCCGATAGAATTATTACCATCCTCTTGACCTGTTCCCCTTTGCCTGGCATATGACCCTTTCCCTTTCTTAGAAAATTCATTTTTTTATAAAATAAAGAAGTGATATTAATGAAACATGTCATTGAGTACTTTTATTATTAGTTTTTAAATCAAGTATGTAGTAACATATTAAGCAATACAAGCAAGGATTCCTGTACCCTCCAGACGAGCACTGTTCTTTCCCCGGGATGGCCAGTGTTAGGTTTCTTGTGATCCTCTCAAATACGTTTTATGCATATGTAAGCATAAATGTGTATATAATTCTTCTTCACCTAATGTAACTTCCTCTATAGCATGCTGCACTCCAGACATTTGCCGGTAGCTCCCCACTATGCCATAGGAGTTAAAGCCTCCATGGCTTTGCACTTGAAATTCTCATGGAATGTCCTGCCTTGTCATTTTCCTCATGATACCTTATACTTGGGAAATCTGTCTTTACCATAAAACCCTCACTGCGGAGCACATTACCTAGCATATAGGAAGCACTCAATAAATGTTAGGTGCTATTATTTAAAATGATTATTTGTAGAGGAGCGGTATTTTCTACCTTCAGTTCATCATTGGTAAAACTTAAACTTTTTTTTTTTATTAAGTTGTTCCTCTTTGTGTTATAGAGAATAATAGTTAAGAATTTTCCAAAAGGATTATATGAGGTATGGGAAAAATTCCAAGAGATTATTTTGTGCAATTTAGGTGGAAGAAGAGTATGAAAAAAAGAGTAAAGGAGAACTCTGGGAAACAATATATACCTTATCTGACTGAAAAGAGGTCCTAGTTTAGGATATATTTCTGAATTCTGAGTCTATCAGGTTGAATTCCCAGCTGTGTTTTGCCCCTGGATTTTCTGATGGGATTTCAAGATTCTTTCATCAAAGATAAAACTTTACCTTTTTCTGTTACCATTATAATCAGTACTTCACAAATCCTTACCAGTGAACATAAGAGAGAATATTCCTAGGTTGGCAAGTTAGCAATGGCAGCTCTGGAATAGCTACTTAGGAAGCTGGGGGCAATTTGGTTGGAAGTGAGGGCAATGAATCTTACTCAAAGTTACTTTTAAAAAATATATTTATTTATTTATTTATTTTTTGATGTAAAGTTCGATGATTCATTAGTTGCGTATAACACCCAGTGCACCATGCAATATGTGCCCTCCTTACTTTTGGATAGGAAACATACTGTTTTTACTTTTTCAGGGTGGTTTTGAGAGGCTAATGACTGCACAGGTCTAGTTACCCTTAAGAGCTACCCTGTTGGCCAAAATCAAGTCACAAAAATCTATTCCTCAGGTCAGTTCTGATTTTTTGTGTGTGCTGTATCACACTCTTACAGAAACTTATTTACTAAAATTGTAATTAAATTATCTAGAGCGGAAAGAAAATCTCTGGGGCATTATAACACGAGAAAAAGTTATCTGCACTTGCTTGTATTATTTACAACACAGCTATAACACAGCATATTTCTTCTCTTTCTGATATTTATTATAGCAAGAAAGAAATTCATGAGATAGGCCTAGTAAGTGTGCTTCTCACATATAGATTCAAGGTCCACAGTTTAAAATTCATGTCTCCAGGATGCCTCTGTGCTATGACTAATGACTTTATTAATAATAAAAGCCACGGGTCATTCTGGTTGCAAAGCAAATTAAAGAATAGAACACCTTTGGTGCTTCTGTCCATGAATGTTAAGAGCAAGAGCAGCATCTGCTATAGTGAGGTCTTCTCCCTACATAAAGGACATCCAGACACCTGATTTCCAGAAGTACTTGCTAACTCCGCTTCTGACACTGCATGAAATATCATACCCGATAAGGACTTTTTATTTTAGGTCAATAAATATACTCCCAGATGAAATATGGCAGTAATTAAATATATGTTAGGCAACAATAAACAAATAGAATTTTCTAACCAAAGAGGTAAATCATGGTAAATGAAGAAAAACAGTGAAAACTGCTTGAAATCATTTATTTTCTGAAAAGCAGTTTTTTGACATGTATATTTAAATATATGTTATTTGGACAGAAAGCTAATTCTAGAAAAATGCAATCAGCAGCCATTTCTTATTTATTAGGCATAGTTTTCTTTAACAGTTGGAGTATTCGATTTTTCTAAGGGACCAGAATTTTGATAGCTTTGGTTCCATCTCTTTCTCTCTATATTGTATCTATATTTATATCTATTTCTAATATTCTACATATATATTTGTATATATTGTACACACATAAATTACCATACATACATTGTTGAATGTATATAAGTATTTTTATACCTTGCTAACTACATTTTTTTTCAAAGAAAATGCCAAAGCATTTGCATTGACTTGTAGAGATAATATTACTCAGCCATCAAAAAGAATGAAATCTTGGGGCATCTGGATGGCTCAGTCAGCTAAGCATCTGCCTTGGGCTCAGGTCATGATTTCAGGGTCCTGGGATTGAGCCCCAAGTTGGGTTGCTGCTCAGCAGGGAGTGTGCTTCTCCCTCTCCCATTGCCCCTCGCCCTGCTAGTGCATGCATGCACTCTCTCTCTCTCTCTCAAATAAAAAAATAAAAAAATCTTTAAAAAGAAAAGAATTACATCTTGCCATTTGCAATGGCATGGATGGAACTAGAGTGTATTATGCTAAGTGAAATAAGACAAATACCACTTATGTTTATAAAATGTTTATGTGTGTCTATAGATGCCCCCAATTTTATTAATAATAAACCCCACATGGAATATCCATTAGTAATGCTAAGCAAAGCTCTTTTTCTACTGGAGGCTAATATTTTGGTTATTAAACATAATAATTTGTTTAGCTCACATAATTTGCTACTTTGAATGTTTCCCATGTTGATCTAGGCACATGATCATTAAAAAACCACTTGACCTTCCCATTTATAATTGCACTAAATATAATAAGATATCTAGGAATAAACCTAACCAAAGAGGTGAAAGATGTATATTCTTTTAAAAAATTGTTTTATTATGCTATGTTAGTCACCATACAGTACATCCTTAGTTTTTGATGTAGTGTTCCATGACATTATTTGCGTATAACAGCCAGTGCTCCATGCAATATGTGCCCTCCTTAATACCCTTCACTGGGCTAGCCCATCCCCCACTCCCCTCCCCTCTAAAACCCTCAGTTTGTTTCCCAAAGTCCATAGTCTCTTGTGGTTCATTTCCCCCTCTGTTTACCCCCCCCTTCATTTTCCCCTTCCTTCTCCTATTGATCTCCCTGCTATTCCTTATGTACCACAAATAAGCGAAACCATATGATAATTGTCTTTCTCTGCTTGACTTATTTCACTTGGCATAATCTCCTCCAGTCCCATCCATGTTGATACAAATGTTGGGTAATCATTCGTCTGATGGCTGAGTAATATTCCATTGTATATATGGACCACATCTTCTGAAAACTACGAAACACTGATGAAAGATTTTGAAGATGACACAAAGAAATGGAAAGACTTTCGATGCTCATGGATTGGAAAAACAAATATTGTTAAAATATCTATACTACCCAAAGAACTCTAACATTTAATGCAATCCTTATCAAAATACCACCAGCATTTTTCATAGAGCTAGGACAAATAATCCTAAAATTTCTAGGGAACCACAAAAGACCCCGAATAACCAAAGCAATTTTGAAAAAGAAAAAGCTGGAGGAACACAATTCCAGACTTCAAGTTCTATTACAAAGCTGTAGTCAGCAAAACAGTATGGTACTGGCACAAAAATAGATACATAGATCAATGGAACAGAATAGAAAACCCAGAAAAAACCCACAACTACATGGTCAATTAATCTCCAGCAAAGCATCCTGAGGCAAGGGAAACAAAATCAAAAATAAACTATTGGGGCTACATCAAATAAAAATCCACACAGTGAAGGAAATAATCAATAAAACTAAAAGGCAATCTACTGAAAGGGAGAATATTTGCAAATGACATATCCGATAAAGGGTTAGTATCCAAAACATGTAAAGAGCTTACAAAACTCAACACCCAACAAATAATCTAGTTAAAAAATGGGCAGAAGACATGCATAGACATTTTTCCAAAGAAGACATCCAGATGGCCAACAGACACATGAAAAGATGTTCATCATCACTTACTGTCAGGGAAATGCAAATCAACTACAATGAGATATCACATGACACTTGTCTGGAAGGCTAAAATTAACAACACAAGAAACAAGAGGTGTTGAGGATGCAGAGAAAAGGGAACCCTCATACAGCGTTCATGGGAATGAAAACTGGTACAGCTACTCTGTAAAAACAGCCTGGAGATTCCTCAAAAAGTTAAAAATAGAACTACCCTTTGATCCAGCAATTGTACTACTAGGTATTTACCCAAAGGATACAAAAATACTAATTCGAAGGGATACGTTAACCCTGACATTTATAACAGTATTATCAACAATAGCCAAATATGAAAAGAGCCCAAATATCCACTGACTGATGAATGGCTACAGAAAATGTGGTGTGTGTACATTATATATATAACGGACTATTACTCAGCCATCAAAAAAATGAAATCTTGCCATTTGCAGGAACATAGATGGAGCTAGAGAGTATAATGCCTAGCAAAATAAGCCAGTCAAAGACAAATACCATATGATTTCACTCATATGTGGAATTTAAGAAACAAAACAAATGAGCAAAGGGAAAAAAGGGAGGGGAGGGAACAGACTCTTAACTATAGAAAACAAAACTGATGGTTACCAGAATGAAGGTGGATGGGGCATGGGTGAAATAGGTGATGGGGGTTAAGGAGAGCACTTGTGATGAGCACCAGGCAATGTATGGAAGTGTTGAAACGCTATATTGTACACCTGCAACTAATATTACACTGTATGTTGACTATAGTGGAATTATAGTAAAAACTTAAAAAAGAGGGGGAAAAAGCCACATGACCTATAGGCCTCATAACATGCCATCAACTGTGTTTTGGGATTCATGAGGAGTAACCTGTGTTAGTTTTCCTTCAGATTCCAGCCCAAGTGGTTTTGCTTTCAAACTTCACGGCTGTAGCCACCTTTTTACAGAAAAATCTGGAGCTCAAATGGCTGGGTGAGCTGGACTTATGGGAGAAGGGCATTCAGGTAAATGGAGTGGAAATTATAGCTCACTTTTCGTATTATATTTATTTTTAAATTATATTTGTTTTCTAATAAATATAATTATTAATCTTAATTAGCAACTGGACGGTACATTTTTTAAACACTGATAAACATCAGAGCAATAATCTCTAATGTTCTCAATCACTGTTTAATCTAACAGTGGTTTAAATGCAGCCCAGGTAGGACTCAACATGTCAACCCATGGAAATAGATGGATACAAATTTGTGTGCTAGAAAGAACTTTAGGATTCTCCTAATTTGATTTTGATTTTCCAACCATGCCTCGGAGTTCTAGTGGGAAACTAGTTGCCTCTCCAACCCTAACTCAACTAGAACAACTCTACTTCTACCTGTTTTACAAATTGAATCTTTCAGTAAAATTTCATCTGTGCCTCATATTCTGTGGCTGAATGTAGTTTAGAACCAATGCTTTCATCTAACCCCTCCACTGACTTTATTTAATATAGTACATGGTAATTCCTTCCCATAAACTGAAAGTTGTAGGTGATAATGTTATCTTCCCCATTCTTCAGATGAGGAAACTGAAAGAGAGCTTGAATAATTGTTTTGAGATTGCCCCCTAAATTGCACAGCCTTAGCCACCTTTATGTGGAATTACAGTCTTCTTTCAACAGCTTCATTAATTAAATCTTTATAATAGCTTTGCTTCTTTTAAAACTTCGAACTGTAATTTTATCGGCCCTAGAAACACAGTTCTGAGTCTGGCTACAACCTTGTTCTCACTTCCATGCATGATCTGACCACTCAAGGATTCTATATACTTCCTCTTACAAGGAGTAGAAGAGGAAAAGTCACAACTTTTCACACCCCATATTTTCCATATGACTCCTTAGGGGTTCTCCTATCCCCAGTTAGGGGAATTCTTTTCCTTGATCTGACTGACTCCTAATCTTAGCTATTTGGCCATCAGCACCTAGAGCCAGAGTGATTCTCATTGCCAGTTCATTCTCCACTGCTTGTGCTCCCTCGTTACATATAGCCATAGCTTTCAACAAAACAGTCTCTGTCAAAGGAATTTAAATGCCTTTTCTAGCATGTAGCATTTTCCAATTTTTTTCCATTAGAAATTCATTTTGAATAACCATTTATTGACTAGGTAATGCATTCACATGGTTCAAAATTCAATGGATATGAAAGGGGCAGTGAAGGGTCTTTTCCCCACTCCTACTCCCAGCTACCTCGTTTTACTATCCAGAGGCACCCAAATGAATAAGCGCAAAACACAGTTGGTATCCAGTTCCTTTGAACATCTATACCAATCAATTTCACCTTTTCTTTGAAACCTCTGACTTCTTGCCCACCCATGTTTGGCCTCGCTTTCCTCTGGGTTTTTTCGTCACTTATTTTGTTCATTGGATGGAACAATGTAAGTAAACAATGTGTTCATTTGAAAAAGCAGAAAATTGCAATAATAAAGGACAATTGTAAAACATTCAAGAGTGCAAGGTGTCAGAGAAAAGTTTTATTAATAAAAGTGACTCATTCAGGTGAAGTTGAAATAAAGTAGACGAATTACAGAATTGTTTTTAGCTCTGTACGGAGAATATTCTTGTCCTCTTCCCTACCTCTGCTCGTGGTTTTACTGCACTTCCTAGTCACCACCTTGAATGGAAGAAATTTGATAGAGATGAAAAGCCAAAAAGACCGGGCATTTCTTTCCTGGCTTGTCATTTACTTGGTATTTATGACTATACTTCAGTTTTTATAGTTGTGGAACGTACAGACCTTTTGTCATGGTCCCAGTATATTTGCTCCTTAGCAGCCACACAAGTTATGGGGCAGCATGCAAAAGAGAATTTTGAATCAGAAGACCCAAATTTGTTCAAATTAATCTCCTCACATATTAGTAGTACGACTCCGGACAAGTTATTTTACTTCTTGAAACAGTTTATGCAAGAACGATGATGTGAGGGCTGAAGGGGAAAATGCATGTGAAATTTCAGGCTCATACTAGGTACTCAATAATGGTACTTTCCTCTGCACACAACGATCTCAAATTTCCAAAATTTTATTAGCGTCATTTGTTGCTAGCAGAACTGTGGGTGCTTAAATTGAGATAACCAATCCATGTAACATGAAATTCCCTTTTAAAATGTATGATGCAAAAACTTTGTTTATAAAACTTTGTTTTATACTAAAGTTGTATGACTATTGACAGAAACTAATCCAGAACATTTCAATATGCCCACAGATCCCTATATGCATTAAACAGTCACTCTTTATTTCCCTGCTGCTGACACCATCCAGCCCCTAGCACCACTAATATGCTTTCTGTCTCTATGGGTGTACTTACTCTAAATATTTCATATATAATGGTCATACGATATGTGACCTTTTGTGTCTGGTTTCTTTCACTTAATGTTTCTGCGGTTTATTTGTGTTGTAGCGATCTGTACTTCATTCCCTTTTATGGCTGGATAATATTCCATTGTATGAATACACCACATTAGGTCCAGCCACTCATGGACTGATGGACATTTGAATTGTTTCCACTTTTTTATTATTACGAATAATAAGAACATTCTACTAAAAACATTCGTATACAAATTGTATGGACATATGTATCATTTCCTTTGAGTAAATATTTAGAAGTGCAATTCTTGGGTTATATGTAACTATATACTTAACTTTTGGGGGCACTACTAAACTGTTTTCCATAGCTGCTTTACCATTTTACATTCGTGTCACCAATATATAAGAATTCTGATTTATCCACATCATTACATACTTGTTACTGTTTTTTCTTTAATTATAGCCATCCTACTGGGTATGAAGTGGTATCTCATTGTGGTTTTGATTTGCATTTCTCTAATGACTGATAATGTTGAACATCTGTTTATGTGTTTGTTGGCTATTTCGTATACCTTCCTTGGAAAAAAGTCTATTCAAATCCTTTAGCTATTTTTAAAATTGAGTCATTTGTCTTTTTATTGTTGAGTTATAAGAATTCTCTCCTGCAGAATGTTTCATGAGCACTTGAGAAGAATGTTTATTCTACTGTTGTTTTCTATAGATATCTAATAGATCTAGTTGGTTTATAATATTTAACTTTTCTTTTTGCACACTGATCTGCTAACTAGTTGTTTTATCTATCATTGAGGGTATAATACTAAAGTGGTAATTATTTTCAAATTGTCTATTTCTCCCTCAATTCTGTTATTTTTTACTTGATGTATTTTGGGGCTCTGTTGTTGGGTGTATATATGTTTATAATTGTCATTCTTAATAGATTGACCCTTTTCTCATTTTTCAATGTTCTCCTTTGTGTCAGTTGATAATTTAAAATCTATTGTTTTGTCCGATTTTAGTATAGCTGCTCTCTTTTGGTTAGTGTTTAGATGTGGACATCTTTCCATCTTTTACTTTCACACGTTTGTGACTTTGCATCTAAAGTGTATCTCTTGTAGGCATCCTATATTTTTTAAAAATTAAGCCTGACAGTCTTTTCCATTTTGGGGGTGTGTTTAATCCATTTACTTTTAATAATTTCTGATAAGACAGGATTTTTGTCTGCCATTCACTATTTGATTTTTATTCCTGTTTCTTCATAATGCCTTCTTTAAAATATTTTACACTGCATCATTTTAATTCCCTTGCTTCTGTTACTACACTTTTTGAAGTTATTTTCATGGTGGCTGCCTTGGGCATTACAATGAACTATCAACACAGTTCCATAATTATTGTTTAATGCAGTTGTCTTTTAAATCAGATAGAAGGAGGAAAGAGTTATAAATAAAATTACATTTGTATTGCCTTTTATATTTACCTTTATAATTATCTTCATGAGCTTTATTTTTTCATGTGGATTTGAGTTACTATCTAGTGTCTTTTTATTTCAGTCTGAAAGATTCTCTTTAGTATTTCTTGTAGGATAGGTTTACTAGTGACAAATTACATTCCCCCCTCTTTTTTTTAAATCTGGGAATTCTTAATTTCTCTTTTATATTTAAGAATAGTTTTGTTATATAGAACTCTTAGTTAACAGTGTCTTTCAGCACTTGGAATGTATCATCTCATACCTTTGGCCTCTATGGTTTCCATGTGAAATCAGCTTTTGATCAATCTGAGGATCCCTTGTACATGATAAATTACTTTCTTGCAGCTTTCAACATTGTCCCTTTGTCTTTCAACGGTTTACTTATGGTGTAAAGCTTTTTGAGTTTATACTATTGATGTTGATTGAGTTCTTGGATGTGTAAATTAATGTTTTTCATCAAATTTGAGAAGCTTTAGGTAGTTATCTTTTCAAATATTATTTCTGCCTCTTCGTGTCCTCTCCTATTGGAACACTCATTATGCAAATTGTGGTTTGCTCCATAGTGTCCTACAGGTGTCTCAGGCTCCGTTCATTTTTTTTTCTTCATTCTGTTTTCATCTTTACCTCAGGCTGGAAATTTTTAATTGATGTATTTTAAAACTGATTTTTTATTTTGCCAGTGCTTCTCTTCTCCACTGAGCATTTCATGTTTAATACCTCATAGCCATTAATTTCTACTGTAGTAAAATATTGCTTTTTATTTCAAACACTTCTGTACTGTTTTAATGTTCTGACAAATGTATTTATTTGGTAGTTAAGAAAACAGTAAAAAAAATGTGTTGCAATTGTTGAATTTTTTTTTTTTAGTGGAAAAGTACTCAAGCTAGTATGTAAGAATGGATATGATTTTATTATTAATAGTGTTGAATATACTTTAAAAAATATCAACATGCAGAAGAATGAAACTGGACCACTTTCTTACACCATACACAAAAATAAGTTTAAAATGGATTTAAGTCCTAAATGTGAGACAGGAAACCATCAAAACCCAAGAAGAGAATACAGGTAGTAACCTCTTTGACATTGGCTGTAGGAACTTCTTACTAGATATGTCTCCTGAGGCAAGGGAAATAAAAACAAAAATAAACTATTGGGAATACATCAAAATAAAAAGCTTCTGCACAGTGAAGGAAACAATCAACAAAACTAAATGGCAATCTACTGAATGGGAGAATATTTGCAAATGACATATCTGATAAAGGGTTACTATCCAAAATGTATGAAGAGCATATAAAACTCAAAACCCCAAAAACAAATAATCCAGTTTAAAAATGGACAGAAGACATGCATAGACATTTTCCCAAAGAAGACATCCAAATGGCCAGTAGACACATGAAAATATGCTCAACATCACTCATTATCAGGGAAATACAAATCAAAACTATGATGAGATATCACTTCATACCAGTCAGATGGCTAAAACAAACAACACAGGAAACAACACGTATTGGTAAGGATGCAGAGAAAGGGGAACCCTCCTGTACTGTTGGTGGGAATGAAAACTTCTGCAGCTACTCTGGAAAACAGTATGGATATTCCTCAAAAAGTTAAAAATAAAACTACCTTATGATTCAACAACTGTACTACTAGGTATTTACCCAAAGGATGCAAAAATACTAATTTGAATGGATACACACAATCTGATGTTTATAGCAGCATTATCAACAATAGCCTAATTGTGGAAAGAGCCCAAATGTCCACCAACTGGTGAATGGATAAAAAAGATGTGCTCTCTCTCTCTCCCTCTTGTATGTGTGTGTGTGTGTGTGTGTGTGTGTGTGTGTGTGTGTAATGGAATATTACTCAGCCATAAAAAAGAATAAGATCTTGCCATTTGCAATGATGTAGATAGAGTTAGAAAGTAGTATGCTAAGCAGAATAAGTCTGAGAAAGACAAATACCATATAATTTCACTCACATGAGGAATTTAAGAAACAAAACAAATGAACATAGGAAAAAAGAGAAGCAAACCAAGAAACAGACTCTTAACTATAGAAAACAAACTGATGGTTACTGGAGGGGAGGTGGTGGCAGGATGGGTTAAATAGGTGATGGGTATTAAGGAGGGCACTTGTGATGAGCACCAGGTGTTGTATGTAACTGATGAATCACTGAATTCTATACCTGAAGCTAATATTACCCTATATGTTAACTGGAATTTAAATAAAAAAAAAATAAAATATCAGATAGCAAATAGTGTTTATTACTAAATTTGGAAATTTGGTTTTTACTCACATGCCATGTGTACATTCTGGATATATAATGTGTGTCATAAATTCTAATTCCAGAAGAAGTGAATGATAGAAGGCAATACGAGTCTAATGAGTTCACAGTAAATGCAAAACAATATATTCTGCAGGCAGCAGTGGTGAAAGAAGCATATTTCATTCCTTTCGTCCAGAGATGATTAATCTTTTCCATATCATTTTTATAGTTATCTGTGATTTCTCTCTTTTACAATTGTATCACTTTCTACATTGTTATATGGGTATCTGTGTGCATCTCTTATCTTTAAAGTTGGCCTTGGAATTCACTGTGAGCTGGAATGATCTATTATTTATCTTTGCATCTTATCACTTAAAATACACCAGTCAAACAGGGCACCAGAAGATGGTGAATTTTACACAAAAATCAATTCTCAGTGTTTTTTGTTTGCTTATTTATTAATCCATGCTTACTCTGCCTTGGGGAGGATGATATACAGACAACAAATATTGCTTTATTTCATTTAGACCTTTCCAAATATATATGCTCTAATACTAGACATCCTGGATTATAGTTTTATAATTACTTTTAACTTGTTTTTGACTCAAGTTAATTCACTTTAACTTCCTGACAGTTAAAGTTGCTTCGAGCAAGCTTTCAGATACTATAACCCCTGCCCCATTCCAATTATTTATTTTCCCCATTTTTAACAAATCATAAAATTTAGAGTAAAATGATTTTCCTAAGCAACAATTTTAGTAAGCCTGATGTTCCAATCAATATTTTGTAAATTTTGTGTGTTTGGTGGGAAAACCAATTAGTAAAATGAATGTTTCTTATTTTCCTGTTAATTTTCATGAAAAAATTCAGAAACCAGGTAGAATATTTTCTTTTTGCTAATGCCCAGTCAGGCTTAGTATCACTGGCCTCAGTTTATTGGGTGTGAGGGCAAGGGGAATGGATCCCTGTCTTCCGTTGTCCCAACAAGATTGTGTCATGACCAACTTAGTGGTCACATTGGAAATCACAAAGGACTTCTCAAATTTGGGGATTGTTTAGGATTCTGGAACACTTTTATAACCAAACGTAGGAGAAAACTTCCCCAGGAATTACTGATATTGTGTACCTTACCATATGTAATAAGTGGAAACATGGGTCCAGGTTTTACTTGATTTGGGAAAAAAAGTTTTGTAAAAATTTTTAAGAGCAAATATATATATCCTGCAATTATAAATTGTCCATCCATAGACTATAGGAATGTCATTTCCTCCACAACTTAAGAGGGAGTGTGTGGCAGTTAGGCAAACAGGAAGAGGAAGATCATCCTCAGTGTAAGAGCAGTAGGTATGGAGCGAAATAATGAAAAAAAGATATAAACTAAGGAGTTTTCATAAATCCAATTCAAGAGCATTGAAGAAAGAAATTTTGGGGAATTCATTCTTTAATTAATGGATTCTCCATCTTCTGAATACCTATAATGGGTTAAGCATTCTGCTTTGTGCAGGGCTCTACAAATACTGGCTTCAGAAGGGGACAAGAGTAAGAATATAATGAGGATACAATAGATTTGCAAGAAGGTGGGAAGAGGAAAGAAAAATTGTCAGGAAAATTTCATTGTAGAAGACCCTGGAGTAAATATTGAAAGCTGAGTAGGTCCTTGTCAAATAGAAAAGGTTTGAATGGACATTTCAGGAAGAAGGAACAACCTGAATTTATGTAGTTTATGTCACTTGGTCATGTAGTTTAACTGCTGTCATAAGAACACCAAAATTTCAGTAGGTTAAGACAACGAAAGTGATTTCTCATTTACACATTAGTTCTGCACAGTGTTCCTGGCTAAATAATTCTCCTAGTCAGGTCTCCTCCAGGACTTTGGAGACTCAGGTTCCTTTCACAGCATGGCTCTGTTCTCGGTATTATCCAGAATCCTCTCCATTCGTTGTGAAGTATCGTGCTGGATGCTGTTAACGGGCTAGGCCTGGAAGAGACATCACTTCCACCTTCCCTCCGCTGACCAGAACTCAACCACGTAATTGCAAGAAAGGCTGGGAAACATAGGCTAGATGTGTGCCCAGGAAGAAATAAAAATAAAAAGAGGATTTGGCAAGTGCACATTAGCAGCTATAGTGAGCAATGGAAGAGAATGTGAAAACAAGCTGAAAAGGGCTAATTCAAGATCATTGTAGCTGGTGCAGAACACGTAAGAGACGAAAAGATAAAAGATAGGACTTAAGAGGTGAGAAGGACTCCATTCAAGAAAAATAAATATGAATTAAAAAAAAAGAAAAATATGAATTGTGATGCAGGTAAGCCTGAGTTCCTAAGTATTATAAATTAGAAGCTGGATGCTTAAATTTCACATGGGATGAGTATGAATGAATATGATGATTGCATACCCTCTCCATGCCAGACATGTAAGCTGGAAACGAATAGTCTAAATACATTCCCTACTTTCAAAGAACTTAGAGTCTATGACAGAGAATGATTGGTAGATCAACAGTTATAACACAGCAGGAGGGCAGGTATTGCATGGTGCACTGGGTGTTATACACAACTAATGAATCATCGAGCCTTACATCGGAAACCGGGGATGTACTGTATGGTGACTAACATAATATAATAAAAAATCATAAAACAAAACAAAACAAAAAAAACCACAGTAACTGGAGAAAGCAAAGTACTAGAGGTTACAGAGTATATGTACCAATTATTGTAAATTATAAAAACACAAAATACTGTAAAAAAAAAAACAGTTATAACACAGCAGGATAAGGGCTAGGGAGCAAGTCTAGAGATCAAGGACAGGATCTGATCTAATCACTCCAGGGAGTCTGAGGGGACCAGGCTCCTCTTGACTATGTAACTTGGACCTGGTCACTTCTCTCTCTAAGATTCAAGTTCTTTATTTACAAAGAGAATGGATTAAATAAACTTTAAGGAGCCTCCAAATCCTATCCTCTTAATCTATGAAAAGGTGGTAAGCAGAGAATACATATTAGTAATGTCATTATCAGTAGTAAATATTGAGTTGATACTTGCTTAAGAATTTGAGCAGGAAGAGTGAAGAAGGCAAAGCCTCCTAGATTGACTGCCAATCTCGGTATATATTTTTTTTTTTTTCAAATCTAGCACAATGTAGAGGAAATCAGTTTTTTTCTAGACTTTTTTTTTTTTTTAAATGTAGCATTATGTTTTGAGTTCATTTTGCTTCACAGATTTTCTCTAATTCATTTTATTTTGCTCTGGGCAGTTTCTATGGACAACTTTTTACTGTATGTTTTTGGGTAGTGTTAATCTCTTTCCTTTTGTAATATGTCTTTCCTCCACTACCCCTACTTGCAAGAGACACCTCCCACCTTCCTAAGCAAAGAGGAAGCTTGGTTCAGACTACTCGTGGAAAATGATCACCGGCTGTTGCTTTGAGTAGTTAAATCTCTGATTCATGACAATAATGAAATTCCCAATTTAGTCATTATATTATTAACTCAATAAACACTTACCTTGAGCAAAGTTAAGTATTTTGTATGCCACATTTCTTTACAAAGCAGTAAATTGTTTTAGACTAATTCATTTTCTTACCTAAGATCTACTACCTGATTCAGTTTACAGAGATTTTCTAATGCGATATAGGTTAGGAGCTAATGTATTGCCTTGTGATTTCAAGATGAAAAGCTGAGAGCTAGTCATAGTTGCTGCTTTAGAAAACAATACTATGAGGCAAATGTGAGCCCCCACAGAGCTGAGAGGCAAAGAAATATATATTTATATGAAAGGGGCAATTTGACTTATGTAAAATTATTTAAAGGTAATTGGTAATACTGAAATGCTTTTTCCTCAAAGTATTACTCTTGAACATGAATGGACTCACCAGATCTCTAAAATTCCTCAATAATTATCCCTTGCCTCAGAGTAGACTTTTTCTTTCTGGGATTTTTCAAAGAATGAATGTTTTGAAAACTTCTTTGAAAGTCATTTTGGATAGGTTTTTGTTTTTGTTTTTTTTTAATGGTAGAAAGAGGAGAGAGAAAGAGATTGAAATTGGTTGTTTTGTCAATATAGAATTTGTAAGGAATAAAAGAAGCACTAAGTAAGAGTATAAGTGACCATATTACTATTCGCATGTTGTTTTGTAACCAGCTTCAGGATCCTGTGTGTATGGTGGTGGTGGTGGGTGTGGGTAAAGGAGGATGAAAGTTAGAAAAGCTGGGAGACTGCAGAAATGTGAAGTGATGGTTTGGTTATTCTGCCTTCCTAATAACCATCTTTGGAGAGTTTGCAGGAGGCTGTCTGGAAGTTGTCCTGACCTTGATGTGTGATCTGCCTCCTCTCCCCACCACCTATGCTGTGCTCTTCCCAACTAAGCCATCCCACTTGTGAAATGATTTATCATCATGGCTGAGCACCTTTAGGCCCCTATCAGTGTAAGTGGAACTATTTGAGTCCTTTCAGCCACTAATTTCTAATTAGATTCCGGCCGATACTCTGAAAGAAGAGGGCTGTTGTTTTTGCTTTTGTGCTGTCCAGCCTAATTAATGAACAGGCTCTTTCGTAAGTAGATTAATGGAAGTCGTCTCATTACCCAAAGTTATTTCAGGCATGGCAACATTGCACCTCATTAGAGAAGCATGAATTGGGGCAGCTTTCAATTAAGAGACAAAAGACATGTATAGTATGGACCTCATTATTTTTAGCATAGTTTGTTTTTCTCATATTTCCAGAAAGGATTCTTAGCTTTTATTCCTCTTACCTATGTTCTCATCTAGGATAAAACAGCTTTTAAATAAAATCGGAACTCATTTTCTGTGAAATTTGTAATCAGAAGGTTTGGTGCAGCTCTAGATGTGTCACTTAGTAAATGTGCAATTTTAGTGAATTTACTTAAAGTCTCTGAGCACTTTTCATTTGCAAAATTGTACGTACCTTGATTATTTACTTTATAGCATTGAGAGAATGTGAAGAAAAGTACTTAACAGTCCTGTGTCATCATCTTTGTCACATGCACGTCCCTTCCTATTGTACTCCCTCCTTTCCGTGATACCCTTCTATCCAGCTCCTCCTTCCTACTATGTGTTCTTTCTTAATTTCAGTGTTTGAATTAATAATCCATCCTTGAATTACTCAACACCAGGGAGCTGTACCTCCAACTTCACTTCATGATCATGATAACATATTAATCTTTTTGCATCTTATCCAAGACCATGATCACATCCTAACTACATCGTAACATCCCCTTGGAGTTCTCCCATGAAAACTCTTACTTTCATTATTTCATCTTCTGCGGAGACCCTCTGATTTCTTTATTTTCCATCTTACTATCGCTTAATCTGTTAAATCAGACATTTAAAAATGTGCACATATGTATTAATAGAGAACTTACCTACCTTCCAACCCTCTCACCTGTTGGCTAGATATTTAGACTTATGTCAATAAAAGAGGATTTTTATTCAATGAAATTAAGCACATAATCTCAGACACAGCAAGATAGCTAACACTGCAGAGTAAAGTCATCTACCTTGGGGTATTTAGGTGGCTCTCAGGGTAACTGCCTCTCCTTGCAGTCTTTTTGAAGCATTGATTCTTTGGCTCTTCTTTCTTACTTTTCCATTGACTCTTTTTTTGTAAGTAACTTCTGTTATTAAAGTAATAAATCAAATAATACCAGAAAACTTTGTGGTAGGCAGAATTTTGACCCCTGTGACGTCTGTCCTTTTGTGTTATTCCCATGATTGTGTTACTTTATATAGCAAAAGAAATTATTGTAGTAAGTCTAATCTAATCAAATAAGTTCTTTCTTTATTTTTTTTATTAATGATTTTTTATTATATTATGTTAGTCACCATACAGTACATCCCCGGTTTCCGATGTAAGGCTCGATGAGTCATTAGTTGTGTATAACACCCAGTGCACCATGCAATACGTGCCCTCCTTACTACCCATCACCGGTCTATCCCATTCCCTCACCCCCCTCCCCTCTGTAGCTCTCAGTTTGTTTCTCATAGTCCATAGTCTCTCATGTTTCATTCCCCCTTCTGATTACCCCCCCTTTCTTTATCCCTTTCTTCCCCTACCGATCATCCTATTTCTTATGTTCCATAGATGAGAGAAATCATATGATAGTTGTCTTTCTCTGCTTGACTTATTTCACTTAGCATTATCTCCTCCAGTGCCGTCCATGTTGTAGCAAATGTTGAGAACTCGTTCTTTCTGATGGCTGAGTAATATTCCATTGTATATATGGACCACAACTTCTTAATCCAGTCATCTGTTGCAGGGCATCTCGGCTCCTTCCACGATTTAGCTATTGTGGACATTGCTGCTATGAACATTGGGGTGCATATGGCCCTTCTTCAAATAAGTTCTTTAAAAGCAGATAGTTTTTATTGCCAAGACCAATGTCCTAAAGATTTTTCTGTATCTTTTCTTTTGGGAGTTACACAGTTTAGGGTCTAAGGCTTAAGTCTTCAATGTATTTTGAATTTATTTTTATGTATGGTGTAGGATAAGGGTCCAATTTCACTCTTTTACATATGGACACCTAGCTTTCCCAGCATGGTTTGTTGAAGAGACTAACCTTTCCCACTATGCATTTTATACTGATCGAACATTAACCATACACGTAGGGGTTTATCTCTGGGATCTCCTTTCTTTTTTTCTTTTTTTTTTTTTTAAAGATTTTATTTATTTGACAGAGACAGCCAGCGAGAGAGGGAACATAAGCAGGGGGAGTACGAGAGGAAGAAGCAGGCTCCCAGCAGAGGAGCCTGATGTGGGGCTCGATCCCATAATGCTGGGATCATGCCCTGAGCCGAAGGCAGACACCCAACGACTAAGCCACCCAGGCACCCTTCTGGGATCTCCTTTCTATTCCAGTGGTCTATATGTCTGTTTTTATGCCAATGCGATATTGTTTTAATTACTGTATTTTATAGTCTACTTTGAAATCAGGATTTGTGATGTCTCCAGCTTTGTTATTTCTCAAGATTTATTTGGTTATTCATGGTCTTTTGTGATTACATATGAATTGTAGAATTTTTTTCTATTTCTGTAAAAAAAAAAAATACCACGGGAATTTTAGCAGTGATTTCATGGATATGACACCAAAGGAACAAGCAACAAAAGCAAAAATAAACAACTTGGACTACATAAAACTAAAAGACTTCTATACAGCAAAGAAAGCCATCAGCAAAAAAACAAGGCACCCTATAGAATGGGAGAAAATGTTTGCAAACCATGTATCTGATAAGGGGTTAATATCCAAAATATATAAGGAACTTCTTGAACTGAATAGCAAAAAAAAAAAAAAAAAAGAATAACCCAGTTAAAAATTAAGCAAAGGATGTAAGTAGACATGTCCCCAAAGAAAACATAGAAATGGCCAATAGGTATGTAAAGAATGCTCAACATCACTAATCAACAGGGAAATGCTGTTATCAAAAGAACAAAGGAGAAGGATTGATAAAGATGTGGGGAAATTGGAATGCCTCACACTTTGTTGGGAATGCAATATGGTACAGCTTTTATGGAAAACAGTATGGAGTTTTTTCAAAAAATTAAAAAAATAAAACTAATATATGGTTCAGCATATCCCTCTTCTGGGTATTCACCCAAAACAATTGAAACCAGGATCCTGAAGAGGTTAGTACTCTTGTGTTTATTGCAGCATTATTCATAATAGTGAAATCACGGAAGCAACCTAAATGTCCACTGCCAGAGGAAAGGATAAAGAAAAGGTGGTATATCTTTCAAGGGAATATTATTCAGTCTTTAAAATGAAGGAAATTCTTTAATATGCAACCGCATGGATGAAACTGGAGGACATTACGCTCAGTGAAATAAATTGGTTAAAGAAAGACAAATACTGCATGATTCCAATTACATGAGGAATCTAAAATAGTCAAATTCATAGAATTGAAGAGTGGAATGGTAGTTGCCAGGGTTTGGGGAAGGGGAAAAAAGGAGTTCCAATCAATACACATAAAGTTTCAGTCAAGCAAAATGAATAAGTTCTAGAGATCTGCTGTAAACAGATAAACAATAATGTATTGTATACCTAATATTTGTTGAGGGTAAATCTCAAATGTTCTGGTCAAATAAAATAAAGCAGAGAGTTTTCTCTGGCTGGTGGCAGAAGAGGAAGTCAGAAAGAGTCAAAGCTCATGAAGGATTCAATGTGCTGGCTTGAAGATGGATGGGGCCATGTGATAAGGAATGTGAATAGTCTCTAGAAGCTGTAAGTAGCCCCCAGCTGTCAGCAAGCAAGAACCTCAGTTCCACAACCAAAAGAAAATGAATTCTTCCAACAGTGAGCTGGAAAGAGGACTCCACGACCTAGATGAGAGACTTAAGCCTCCTGAAAGCCTTGATTCCAATCCAGTGAGATCCTGAACAGGGAATCCAGTTTCACCACGTGTGGGCTTCTGACATGCAAAACTGTGAACTCATAAATAGGTGTTGTTTTCAGCCACAAAGTATGTGGTAATTTAATACAGCAGCAATAGAAAATGAATACAGGATTATAAAGAAGCAACAGTTCTTTGCCTTCACCAACCTTAGTTCTAAAAGCAAACACTTTGCACTTCTCTGAGTATCAGTTTTCACATATCTACTCCTGAAGTGTTTCATTTTGTCCCAAGAGAATATCAGTTCAGTAAATTGAAGATATATTTCATGCATTTCAACATTCTTGTAATAATTTTCTTGACTCTGTTCAGTGTTCAAAAATGACACAATCATAATGCAAACCTTATTGAAGTTGTTTAAGCTGCTATGTGATGTAGCACCGGGCACCACGTAGGCCGAAAGAATGAAAGAAAGTATTATTAAAAGCTTTAAAATAATATCTCGATGATTTTTAATAGTCAAGAAAATTTTTTTTAACTTATAAATAGATTTCAATATTCCTGAGGTTTTCCTGACTTCATTGTTAAAGATATTTGCAGCTACATTTTATTACCCTAAAATTCCCTGGGCATCCATCCTGTCAAATCTCCTTTGGGCTGCATAGAATTGTCTTTTCTTACTGTGTTCTATTCAATATCATATATCCTGGTATTCTCACATTTTTGTTTTTCTAACACTTTTCTTTCTAGTTCTCAGTAGCTATGTTACCGAGCACCAAATTTGGAATGATGTGCTCTGAACAGGAATTGCCCTGTTGCTTAGCTACTGTTACTGAGAAATTCTTTTAATCTCTGAGCTTCAGTTATCTCATGTATAATCCATGTGTAACTCATGTTAGTGACATCTGCTTCACAGGACTGTTGACAAGATTAAATGAGACCTCCTATCTGAAATTCCCTACAACATATCCTGGCACATCATTGGCTTTCAAGAAATTCTGGTTTAATTCTTTTCATTGTTTTCTTCACTATCCATATTATTCAAGTTGTTTCATTACATGCACATTTGTCCTTTTGCTGGTCCAACTTTTATTATTATTTTTTTAAGAGAGAGCATGAGAGAGAGATCATGGGAGAGAAAGAATCCCAAGCAGGCTCCATGCCCAGTGCAGAGCCTGATGCAGGGCTCAATCTCATGATCCTGAGATCATCACCTGAGCCAAAATCAAGAGTTGGGTACCAAACCAACTGAGCCACCCAGGGACTCCAGTCCAACTTTAAAAAACCATTTTGGGTTATAGACTCTTATGAATTCATTTAAAGTTATGGGCTCTTTTAATTTTTTTCTTTTTTTCATGTAAAATTAACATGCAGTTTTATATTAGTTTCAGGTGTACAATATAATGATTCAACAATTCTATACATTACTTAGTGCTCATCAAGATAAGTATACTCTTAATCCCCTTTATTTCACCCCTACCCCTACCCACATCCCCTCTGGTATCCACCAGTTTTTCCTCTGTATTTAAGAGGCTGTTTTTGTTGTTGTTTTTGTTTTGTTTGTTTGGCTCTTTTTTTCTTTGTTTACTTGTTTGGTTTCTTAAATTCTACATATGAGTGAAATCATATAGTATTTGTCTTTCTCTAATTCATTTAGTGTTCTACCATCTAAGTCCATCTATCTTGTTACAAATGGCAAGATTTCATTCTTTTTTATGGCTAATATTCCATTCCATATATATGTATCTTCTTTATCCATTCATTTATAGATGAACGCTTGGGTTGTTTCCATATCTTGGCTGTTATAAATAATTCTGCAATAAACATAGGGGTGCATGTCTTTTCAAATTAGTTTTCATTTTCTTTGGGTAAATTCCCAGTAGTGGAATTACTGGATCATGCGGTAATCTCTTTTTAAAATTTTTTAAAAGATTTATTTATTTATTTTAGGGAGAGAGAGAGGGAGAGAGAATGAGCATGAGTGGGGGGAGGGACAGAGGGAGAGGGAGAGAGAGAACCTCAAGCAGACTCCCTGCTGAGCATAGAGCCTGATGTAGGCTTCAATCCCAGGACTCTGAGATCATGACCTGAGCTGAAATCAAGCGTTAGACGTTTGACCAACTAAGTCACCCCCGCACCCCTTATTTTTAATTTTCTGAGAAATTTTCATACTGGTTTGCACAGGGACTGCACCAGTTTACATTCCCCTCAACAGTGCACAAGGGTTCATTTTTTCCCACATTCTCACCAACACTTGTTATTTCTGTCTTTTTTTATTCTAGCCATTCTGACAGGTGTAAAGTAATACTTCATTGTGGTTTTGGTTTGCATTTCCTTCATGATTAGTTATGCTAAGCATCTTTTCATGAGTCTGTTGGCCATTTCTATGTCTTTTTTGGAATAATGTCTATTCAGGTCCTCAACCCATTTT
Source organism: Ursus maritimus (assembly GCF_017311325.1). Lineage (NCBI taxonomy): Eukaryota > Metazoa > Chordata > Mammalia > Carnivora > Ursidae > Ursus > Ursus maritimus. Next base: position 52,618,632 of record NW_024424230.1, on the reverse strand, counting down.
TTAATTGAATTACTATTTTTTGGTATTAAGATATATAAGTTCTTTATATATTTTGGATATTAATCCCTTATCAGATATATCATTTGCAAATATCTTCTCCAATTCAGTATGTCTTTTTGTTTTGTTGATATTTTCTTTTGCTGGGAAAAAGCTTTGTATTTTGGTGTGGTCCCAAAAATTTAATTTGTCTTTTGTTTCCCTTGCCTGAAGGAGACATCACTAGAAAAAAGTTTCTATGTCTGATGTCAAAGAAACTACTGCTTATGTTTTCTTCTAGGAGTTTTATGATTTCAGGCCTCACATTTAGGGCTTTGAACAATTTTCAGTTATTTCTGTATATGGTGTAAGAAAGTGGTCCAGTTTCACTCTTTTACATGTAGCTGTCCAGTTTTCCCAGCACTATCTTTTTTGTTTTCATTTTAAATTTTTAAATTTAAATTTTAGGTAGTTATCCTATAGTACAATATTGGTTTCTGGAGTAGAGTTCAGTGATTCATCACTTATGTACAACACCCAGTGCTCATCACAACAAGTGCCCTCCGTAATGCCCATCATTCATCAAGCCCACTCCTCACCCACCTGCTTCCATCAACCTTCAGTTTATTCTCTATTATTAAAAGTCTCTTATAGCTTGTTTCCCTCTCTCCTTTTTTCTTTTTCCCATTAAAATACATTCATCTTTCTTTCTTAAATTCCACATATGAGTGAGATCATATGGTATTTGTCTTTCTCTAACTGATTTCACTTAGCATAATACACTCTAGCTCCATCCTTGTCATTGCAAATGGCAAAATTTTGTTCTTTTTGATGGCCGAGTTATATTCCTTTGTGTATGTGTATGCACACACACACACACACACACACACACACACACCACATCTTCCTTATCTATCAGTCAATGGACATTTAGGCTCTCTCTATAGTTGGGCTATTGCTGATAATGCTGCTATAAACATCACTATTTGTTGAAGAGACTGTCTTCCCTATTGTTTATTCTTGCTCCCTTTGTCATAAATTAATTGGCCATATGAGCATGGGTTTATTTCTGGGCTCTCTGTTCTATTGAGCTATGTGTCTATTTTTGTGCCAGTACCATAATGTTTTGATCATTACAGCTTTGTAGTATATCTTGAAATCCAGAATTGTGATACCTCCAGCTTGGTCTTTTTCAAGATTGCTTTGGCTATTCAGGGTCTGCTGTGATACCATACAAATTTTGGAATTATTTGCTTCGGTTCTATGAAAAATACTATTGGTATTTTGATAGGGATTGCGTTGAACCTGTAGATTACTTTGAGTAGTAAGAACAGTTAAAAAATATTCTTCTTCCAATTCATAAGCATGAAATATCTTTCCATTTGCTTATGTGATCCTCGGTTGCTTTCATCAGTGTTTTATTGTTTTTGGAGTATAGACATTTCACCTCCTTGGTTAAGTTTATGCCTAAGTATTTTATTCTTTTTGGTGCAACTGTAAATGGAATTGTTTCCTTAACTTCTCTTTCTGCTATTTTCTAGGGCTGGACCTTTTATATACTAGTTACTCTTTTAAATCATAGCCTCCCCCCCCCCACCCCGTGCCCCAGGGCATCTGGGGCTGATTCAGGCTAAGGTGCCTGGGGCTTGCTGAGATGGCAGGTTGGCTGTGGTGCCTGGACCCTTCTTCCAACGACAGTATCAAGGTGGAAGAGAAATGTAAACCATGGCACTTGCCAGCTCCTCCAACCCAAAGAGGTCCAGCAGTATTCCCACCATTTGGCAGGACTCTAGGGCTGGTTCCTTAATATTCTAGTTGCCCTTTTAAACTGTGGCTTTTTTTCTGTGCCCCAGGGCAGATGAATCTGTTCACAGTTTTTCAATACTATCCCTCCCCCCTGCAGTTCACAGCATCGGGAGTGGAGGTTCCCTTCATTACCATGTCTCTATCTCTCTTGCCAGTCTCTATGTGGTCTCTCTATCTTTTGCTGTGTAGAGGCTGTTCCAGCAGTTCTCAGTTCTTCAGGGGCAATTACTCTATGAATGGATATAGGTTTGGTATATCTGTGGACGAGGTGAGTTTAGGATCTTCCAACATTTCCATCTTGGATCAGACAAATTTAACATGCTTTAAATGATATTAATCTTTCCTATCTTAAATCAGTTATCTCTTAATGTCTTTCTTCTTTTTGTTTAGGTATCATCATTTTGTCAAGCTTAAATGTTTGAATCATATCATATGGAGAGATGACAAATACCATTTAGAGTGTGGTAAATTTTGAGGAGTAAGTACAATAGTCTGGATAAGAGATTAAACACTGTTGATCCACTGAAAAATTTTCACAATTTTACCCTGTCTCCCCTAGTACCATAGTAATAAACATTCCTCGACAAGTATTAGGTATCTTATCAGAAGATATAAGATGAGTAAAGTGGATTGACAAAGGCTCCTACTTAAAAAAATTTTTTTTTTCCCTAGAGGACTCAAGTACACACACACACACACACACACACACACACACACACACGAGGGTTTCTTTTGGACCTGATACAAATATGTCACCTACTTTGTGATTTGGAAAAGGAACCAGAATTAACTATGGTATTCCTCAGGATCATAGGCCAAAAAATGCTGGTTTAGTTCTATGATTATCCTCTTCTATGTCTAATATCAAGGGTTAAATAATACCTATATCATAGTATTTACCCATATCAAATAATGGAAATGTGAAATTAAAATTTTTAAGATGAAACCAAATGTTACCACCAAATTGTTTTTATAATTAACAAATAAAATAAATCTGTAAGAGTTCTTTATCTGAATGATCAGAAAAAGTACTGAAAATATGCAGTGGTTTCAGATCTCTGCCCTTGAACCTGAGTATCCCATATAAGTTACCTGAATTCTAAATACTCAGTCCTCTCCTTAAGCATTAACTTGCCCACAAAATATTTTTATCACTTTATCATTTACAATTTTAGCTTCTTTAGAGAATGCTATTATCTAATCTTCATTATGATCTGCAAAACCTAGAATACAGTTAGGTGTGTCATAGTGTCAGGATCCTTTGTAGCACGTATTTATAGGTTCTGACCCCAGCCCAGTGTCTTCATGAAGAACTTTCTAATTCAGAATTTGCCTGAATGCTGCAAACCACCATTCATGTGATTGCGAATTGACATAAATCCTAAAATAAGACAACACAGACCAGATCAACCGTCCCAACTCATCTTCCAACCTCTCGTAACAGCTTTCTTAGTATTCATTAAAATGTTCTCAAACATCACAAAGACCAAGGAGGCTATACTCATATTTTCACTCAAATAACAGCTATTACTAATAACTACTTAGAAAGTAACCACATTGAAACAGGCACAGACTGTAATTTACAAACACCATTAATGTGATATTTAAAAAGCATTTTTGGTCATATAGTCACAAGAACATTTACCAATAATTTATTATATTCCAGTGGAAAGGCAGAAGTCGAGTGACTTAATTTGGATAAATAAGTTGAAAGTATTTCCCCATTACACTAACTGTGGAGCATTGGCCATCTATTAAGAATTATGGATTTATTTACTAGGTCTTTGGATTAAGGGCTACAACACAAAATACTGGTGAGTTTCATCTCTTAACTATTTAGGAGTAGTAACTATTTAGGATTATTTTATAATTAGTAAAAAAAAAAAACCCTGTAAAATATTTATTGTTGTATTATGAAATGCAGTGTAACATTGAGATTTTTAGAAAAAGCATGCTGAAAGTTAGATAAATTCCTGACTAAAGTTGAGAATATAATAAGAAGGGTGATTCTAAATTACTTTTTAATAAACAAGAATACGTCTGTGCAAGTAATTATGTGTTAGACAATTATGTGTTAGACATGTGTCACCCAGCTATTTTACAGATTTTCTAAACATAACACAATTTAGACTTTTAAAAATGTTAAAACATTTAAATTTATAAGGAAAATGATAAATGGATAATTCAAAAATAATAAAAAACTGGGTCTCTACTGAGAAAAATATGTGAACAGAGCATTTTATATTAACCTGACAATCAGAACATCTCTTATGGAATGCATTCTGGTATCATACACATTGGGCCCCTCATAATACCCTTCTGTAGAATGAACTTGTATTCTCACAGAAGTACTATCATCACAGAAATCACAGGCTCCCTAGAAAACCTGATGTTAGTCATGAGCCCTTTGCCTTGAAATGTAGCCAGACACACACATAAATTTTTGCATGTAATTAACTCCCTTCACCAGTTCGTGGTCTCCCATTGGCTCAGTAATCAACAGGAACACCTCTTCTTCGGGGAAACTTCACAACTGCCTGTGGAAAAACAAGCATTTGATGGTTATAAAAATGTAAACTTAACAATCCAAATTCACAGACCTGTTTTTTTTTTTTTAAAGTAAAGACATCATCAGAAACAACCACCTGCCTATGCCAAATGGGTCACAGATTAACAAACCACCCTGAGATGCCAGCCGTGGCACCACTGTCATAGGTAGCCCTCATAAATATTCACTGATGATGATTAATGAGGAATTGCTCCCTTAGACTGGACTTTGTTGGCCCTGGACAAGTCTGGTAGGAGGAGACAAAATTATATCTAATTGATTCATTATTTGTGACCTCCTCACAGGCCTTTTAAAATGTAAACCAACCCTCAACACATCAATTAAGTTTGAAACACTCATCTTTAAGAAATACCCATCAAAAGTTATTTCTTTAATATTTCTAAAAATTAGCTGAAGTTAGGATGTTGAGATGTCTAGGTAATAATTTACATTCATTTGCATTCACTAATTTCACATTTTCTTAGAATGTTTACATGTTATCTCCTTATATTTGAATACTGTATTCTTACAATACTTCTATAAATAATATACTAGAGGACCATTATCTCTTGCCATAAAAAGAAAAGACACAGAGATGTCAAGTGATCTGCTCAGGGTTATACAGCAAAGTATGAGGCAGAGCAGAGACAATTATCTAGGTTTTCCTTTAATTCTCTCAGACATCAAGTTCATTGTGCATATCCAGGTAAGGAGCCACGGGGATATACATTATGCAACCAGAAAGCTTTATTAAAAAAAATGTCTAGGGGCGCCTGGGTAGCACAGTGGTTAAGCATCTGCCTTCGGCTCAGGGCATGATCCCAGCGTTCTGGGTTCGAGCCCCACATCAGGCTCCTCCACTAAGAGCCTGCTTCTTCCTCTCCCACTCCCCCTGCTTGTGTTCCCTCTCTCGCTGGCTGTCTCTATCTCTGTTAAATAAATAAATAAAATCTTTAAAAAAAATGTCTATACTAATAAAAGCAAATTTGCATATTTTTATATTGCTTTTGCTCCTATTTGGGAGCAAATAGATATGATATTCTTTCATTAAGGTAAAAACATATGATACACGTATAAGACAAAATCAGCATGAACACAATTTTCTGAGTTTTTTTTTCCTTAAAGATTGTATCTGGCTAAAATGGAAAAGAGAAAGACATAGTAATTTTATAAAAAATGTTTTGTGTGTGCTGTCAGTGAAGACTATATTAGGTTCATGGAAAAGTATCCAAGAATTCTCAATCCCCATGAAACCCTTTATATTTATTATAAATTTCATTTTAGGTCTCTGTGAGACTTTTCTATTACAATCATAGTTTATCAGGTTATGCAACAGAAAATTCTATTCTATAATTTTATTTACTCCCTACAAGCAGACTTTATCAACTAGAAAATGAGCAAGTTCAGGAAACATAGAATCAGAATTCAGATATTTATGAAAATTAACTATTTTCCTTTGACTTTATAGACCTGTTCAAGGAAAACAATAACAGTGGTTCAGGACAAACGTCTTTTGTTCAGTATTTATCAAAGTTTTTTTTTTTCTTTTTGAAGAAATACACATTCACTTAATAGCCAATCTATCAAAAATTATTTGGGAAGACCTCCATGTCTGGCTTATTTTCGGTGTGATGTGATGTGATAACGGGATTTCCCAAACAAGTACCGAGTGTAAGTCATTCCTGAGGGATCATCTGAGCTTGTTTAGAAGAAAAAAAAAAAAGCAAGTTTACATGCTGTAATTAGAAAATGATGAATTACATCACGTATTGGGCCACCATTATAAATAATAAGTTGAGAAAGAGAGATGTGCCTTTCAAACACTCTTGAGGTAGTCCTCTAAGAGGAGGCCAGCTCATCCATAAGTCAATGAAAGTTTGGCCTGGTGAGAAGAATATGTTGGGTCTTAAATTGTAGTTAGCTTTGGAATTTTAAAGCATATACTAAAATCTAGAATAGACATATTTTCTTTCAAAAATTTCTTTGCTTGAGGCAACTTTTGACTTAATTCAGAGAAAATAATCTCTGAAAATATCACTGATTTGTATATAGTAGGTGTTGAGCACCTACTGTGTACCAGCACTGTTGTGGTCAGTGTTGGCGGATAGGATGCAAACAGGAATAATATGATTCTTGCTCATCAGCAGAGTATCTCATGGAAGGAAGAGCTGTGTACATATTAATTACAATATAATTTAGTAAGTGCTATCACAATGATACAGATAGAAATGCTCTGGGCACACAGAAGATAAATTGTTCGGAAGACGTGTGTCAAGGAAAGTTTGATTTTTAAATGTGAACAGTATTTGTCAGCATAGAAGGTGAGAAAGGATTTGGTAGGGAGAGAGGGACTATCACATGCAAAAGCACAGAGGCATGAGAAAGTTTGCTGTATTTGAGGAATGATATATCCATAGTCATGGATAAGAAAATGTCTCAGAAGCAATGGTAGAATGTTTACAAAAGAAGAGAGAAAAGATTATGAAGAGCCTGGTATACCACACTGAGTTAGGAATTCATCCCATAGACAATAGAAGTTGAGAAAAGTTGATCAGGAAACAGATGCTATGTTCTGAGACTGGGGAAAAACAAAGAACTTTGCTAGAGGGTAAAATTACTTGCTGAAGGTAAGTAATTTGGAAAGGTTATATTTGAATCATTCAGCCAAGATGTGAGGGCTTTGTCAAAGATATCTCAATAAAGCTGTTAATAGTTAATCAATCAATTAATTAATTAAAAATGGCTGATAAAAAAAGACATTAGCAGTGGACGAAAAAGAAGAGATATCAGAGACATGTGATCACAAAGCTTAGAAACTGAAAAATACCCATAGATGTGATACTGGAATTTTGTCACTGACATGGCAATAGCTATTCTTACCTGAATTATGCAAACAGTCAAAACTTCTAATTTAAAACTAGCAATAAAAGAATTATTATGTCCCTACTAACTGCCACTTAGACTATTAACATGAGTACAATATAAAGTTAATTTAAATAAGAGTCTATCTACTGGTATTTTGAAATAGGTGAAACATACTTTAAATTTAGAATGGTATAAAATTGTTGAGGTCACATGTAAAAGTTGGTATCTCTGGAAGTTTCATTATTCAGAAGTGGTTTATAATTTTTAACACCTTTTAAATTATCATCCTAGCACTTACAAATGTAAAAGTTTATTTTATCATTTCCTCTGATAATATTCAGCAGATTTGGGGTAAATAAACCCATTATGTATCTTTCTGTAAATCTATGAGCAGTTGGAAATTTATTTATGTAAGATTTTACTCATTTATTTGAGAGAGAGAGAAAACAGTATCAGGAGAGGGAGGCGGGAGGGGAAAAGGAGAGGGGGGAGAAGGACAAGCAGACTCACCGCTGAGCAGTGAGTCTGATTCAGGCCCCATCCCAGGACCTGATGTCAGGGCCTGAGCCAAACTCAGATGGTTAACCGACTGAGCCACTGAGGGACCCCAGCAGCTGAAAACTTTTATGATGACTGCAAATAGTTCATTTTTATGGGGTTTTGGGAATAGCTATTTAGAATTTTTATCCAACAAACACTCCGAAATAGGATGATCATTTATATGTATACTGAAAAAAATAGGGATTTTTTTTGTTGGGTTTGATGTTATGGTTTCATAGATGAGCAGTCGTTTTATTAAAAACAGTAGGCAAAATTTTAACCACGTGAGGGACATTACTTATCTGATAGGTGTTAACACTATCCTCCTAGTGTAATCAAATCTAATGGGAGACTATTAGCCACAGAAAACCCATGCTACATTACCACTGAAATATATTTTATATCCAATAAAATATATTTAAGAAAGATATAAATGTAATATTCTGAACTTGATAGGTACTTACCAAGATAAAACCATCAAAGATAAAAATGTAATGTTGTAAATTATGTGGATGGCTTTTCTTTGGTATAGTTCTTTAAAAACTCTGGGAAACAAACTGAGGGCTTTAGAGGGGGTGGGGGAGAATGGGATAGGCTGGTGATGGGTAGTAAGGAGGGCACGTATTGCATGGTGCACTGGGTGTTATACGCAAGTAATGAATCATGGAACTTTACATCAAAAACTGGAGATGTACTGTATGGTGACTAACATAATATAATAAAAAATATTATTAAAAAAATAAAAATACATAAAAATTATTTTAGGGTACATAAAAATCAGTACCCTGTAGTATCAATTTGTGAGAATTGCTATATTAGTCATAAAAATTATATTTAATCACACAAAGAATCTGTTCAAAATTATTCAGTCAAGGCCAGCTTTAACTTTCAAGATTTTGTTTTCATTGTGAATCAGTATACGTATTACACAATATTCTCTGAAGAAGCAGAACCAATAGGAAATATATATATATCACATGTCATTCATATATATAATATATATTATAACTATGTATTATATATTATATAATTAAAATTAAAATAGATTTATAATTAAAATTAAAACATATTTATATTTTATAATAAATAATATATTTATAAAATATATTTATAATTAAATATAATTATATTTATATATCATATATATATATTATTGACTCATGTGATTATAGAGGCTGGTAAGTTAAAAATCTGTAGAGCAGGCTGGCGGGTTGGAAATTCAGGTTAGTTAACATTTCAGTCTTGACTCCAAAATTTGTAGGCTGGACACTCAGCTGAGGTTTCCATATTGTAGTTTTGAGGCAGAATTACTTTTCTCCTCCCCTCGTCCTCCTCTCTTCTTTCCAGCTTTATTAAGATAATGTTTGACATTTGATTACTACAGTAAGCTTACTTAACATGCTTATCACCTTGTATAGTTACAATTTCTCAGTGTGTGTGATGAGAATTTTCAAAATCTACTCTCTTAACAACTTCCAAATATACAACACAGTATTGTTAGTTCTAGTTACCGACCTGTACATTACATACCCCAAACTTACTCATCTTATAACGGAAAGTTTATACCCCTTGAACATTTTCACCCGTTTCTTCCATTTCCAGCAACCAATCTGTTTTTTGTTTCTGTGATTTTTTTTTTTCTGACTACTCAGAACACACAGACTGACACTTAGTTTAGACACAGTTTTTTAAAATTTCACTTTCCACCTCTGAATATATATCAGAAAAAAATAAAATTACTCTCTTGAAAAGATACCTGCACCCCTATATTCATTGCAGCATTATTTACAGAACTTCTTATTTAGAAAACTGGAGTCTTTGCTTTGAAGGCTTTCAACTGAATTAATAAGATCCTTCCATATTTTATGGAGGGTCATCTGCTTTTCTCAAAGCCTACTGACCATAATGTTAGTGACATCTAAAAAATATTTTCACAACAACATCTAGATTTGTATTAGGACAAATGATTTGACACTATTGTCTTGGTCAAGTTGACACATCAAATTAACCATCACAGTAGATAAAATAAAAACAAATTTGTATTTGGTGTATGAGGGAGAAAGTTTTGCTTAAAATCTCAACGTAACGATTTTTGAATTTTAGTTTGCTATAAAAACATTCTATTTGAGTGTTCAACTTGAATTCTATTTGACTGCTTTGAATCATTCAGATTTGGGTTGAAAGAAACAGTTTAAATTTGTTTTCTAAAATCAGAAGGAAAAAAAAAACTTCCTGTAGACTTTAGTAGAGATTCTTAGATATTTGCATAACTTTAAGAATGCAAATGTGATGGCTCATTTACTTAACACGTATTACCTATAATAATTCTAGTGATAATGTCACGTACTAATGGGTCAATATAGCCACCTCATATGTTAATGTTGTGTTTGAAACTGTAGAGTTAAAAGCAGACTTGCTGGGAACATCCTTCATAATCACAAGGAGGAGAAAGGGGAATGGGATTTACTATGGAGCATCCTATCTGTAGGTACTTCACATATGCTGACTCACTTATATCTTAAATCTCATTACATCAGCTCCATCTTACAGATAGAGAAATGGCAACAGAGAGATTAAGCAACCAGTTCACATCACATGTTTAATATGTGGTCAAGCTAGAATTCAAATCTTTGTTATATGACTACTATACAAGAATGTATTTCAAAGTAGGATTCTTAGATCAACTTTTAAAAAATAGGAAATTAAAGTTAAAAACTTTTTTCATTTATATATCCAAATAGCATAGGTATTCTCCATGCCAAGTACTGGCTTTGCTCTGGTGGTTATCAGCTGTGCCTGCCTATCTTTTGGCTTGAACACTTTGGAGAGTATCTTCTGGTCTCATCTGACCAGAAGGGCTGGAAACAACTCCTGGAAGCTACGCAGTTCAGTAGCGCCCAAGCTGACTTGAACAATACTATAGACCAAGTATGCTTAAGAGACATACACAGAACATTGTATTCAACAGCAGCATAAAAATATAGTCATCAAAACAGTATGAAAACATCACAAAAACAGAGACTAGTGGAAAAAAATAGAAAGCCCAGAAATAAACCCAAACATATATGGTCAACTAATATTTGACAAAGAAACCAAGAATAATCAATGTTGAAAAGACAGCCTCTTCAATAAATGATGCTGGCATAACTGGACCTTCACATGTAGAAGAATGAAACTGGACCCATACAAAAAATTAATTCAAAATGGATTAAAGAATTCCTGGATCTGATGGACTATTTATCTTCAACTTTACTGATTGTTACTGAAATATCTTCCAAAGTTCTACCACTCATATCAGCAGTGGATGCGTGTCCCCTTTGCTATATATTCTTTCAACAACTGATACTTTAAGACATATTTTGTTTGTTTGTTTTACTTGTGTAGGTTTAAAACGGTATCATTCTCACTTTTTCATAGTTACACATAAAAGTAAGCATTTTTGTTGTTTTGGGGGCTTTTATGTATCTGTAAAATGCTTATTTGTACCTTTAATTTTTTTTTCTTATTGACTTAAATATATACATCATGAATAGTAGCACCTTTTCTGGTTAATGTGCAGCAAATCTGCTTTTTTGTCTTGTTCTTGAAACTTTTAATACCATCTTTAAAGAACTGAATGTTATAAATTATACAGCTGAATTTGACTACTCCTTCATAATTTGGTGTTGTTAAATGTTAATTAGAAATTCTTTACTCACCCCAGTTTATGTAAAATAGTCTTACTTTTTTTCTATATGTTTAAGCCCTGCTCTTCATAGAATGTAATCCACCTGGAATTTGTGTCCACGTATAATTTAGTGCAGAGATTTCTATTTATTCCTGCTTTCCATATGGATAAGCTACTTCCCCGGTAACATTAAAAAATTTCCTCCTTTTCCCATGATCCACCATGATGGCACTGAAATGGAATAGGTTTTAATTTATGCATGGATCTAATTTTAGACTCTTGTCCGTACAGTTTGGTCATTTGTCTATTTCTGCATTTACACCACATGATGGTATAAAAAGGCTCAACTTGTAGGACAAATATCTCACTTCATTCTTTTTCAAGAAAGCTTTTATACTTTCATACTTTATGACCATTTACCCTTTTATATACATCTTAGAAACAGCTTATTAAATTGCATGAACTATCCTATTGGAGTTTTGTTTGAAAATGCTTTGAACTAATGAATTATTTTATAGAAGTCTATATTATTGTAATAGCAAATCTTCTTGTACGTAAAAGTAGTATATCTTATTTACTGATGGATTTAGTGGGATGTCTCATTGACATTTTTACAATTTTCTTAATAGTTTTACTCTGAAGATTTTAGTTTGGTTTTCTTTGTATCTATCTTGTTTGAAGTCTAGGGATTTAATCTTCAGTTTTGAAAAATTCTAGACAACTATCTTGAGTTTTGAAATATTTTAAACAATCATCTCTTCAAATTTTCTGTTCTGTTTACTTTCCGCTTCACTTCTGGAACTCCATTTGCATGTTTATCACAACTTTTCACCATGTTTTATATGTCTTTTACACTGTTTTCTATATTTTTTATGCTTTTTGCTTTCTTTGCTTCAACCTGGATGTTTTCTACTCACTTTACTACCACTTCATTAGTCATCTCTTACATTGGCCAATCTGATGGTAATCCCAACCACTTCTTAATTTCAGTTATTGTATTTTTCAAATCTAGAATATCTACTTGATTTGTTTGTAAATTCCAGTTCTCTGATGAAATCTTAAAGTTGTCATCTATTTTTGAATATATTAATCACAACTTTAAACTTCTTGTCTGATAATTTAAAAACGATATCTTCTATATGTGTTTTCGTTGCCTGACTTTTCATTTTGCTTCTAGACAGTTTTATAATTTATAACTGAATGCTGGATACTGATAAATCATAACGGATATAGGTAATGTTACCTTCTTCCAGAGAGGGTTCACTATAGATTAATATGATCAGTATTTCAGCTGATTAGAAATGTGTTGCAATTTTTGTAAGGCTTTGATAATGAATGGTACATCTTTCGTATTAGGTCTCCAGTCTTTGAAACTGAGATTGAGGCTCCTTTACTTTGAAACTAGAATTTGTCTTCTATGCATTCCTCCTTATAAAACTGAATTTTTGTCTCTTTTGTGGAAAATACCTCTCAGCCATTCAGCAGTTTCCTACCTAGCTTCTCATCCTGCTGTTTTGAGCAATTCAAGAGTTTGGAAGCATTAGAATGTTAGACTCACTTTCCTGCACATCCTTTCCACTAGGTCCCACACTCTTTGTTGCTGGTATGGCAGCCCTGATCTCTGATTTTTATCTCTCTAGCAAATCGAGGTTGTCAAAATTTCTGCTGGTTTCTCTGCCTCCTATCAGTGGTTCCTGATTAGAACCTTTGTTTGAGTTCATGCTAAGCATGGGCAAATACTTAAAAAAGCAACTGCAGAATGTCAGCTTATCTCTGTGCAGTTTCTTTCTATATAGGATGTTGGCCCCTGAAATCCTATTTGCCTTGGAAGATTTCTAATGTTTCCAAGCACAAGTCATTTTTGTGTTGCTTTGTTTTGTTTGTTTTATCTAGTTTTCTTAGTTGTTGTTTGTTGTGACTGGTTTGCTGTAAGCTATTTTGCAGTATTCAGAAATAGAACTTGCAGTTATTTTAAAAATCTTATTTATTTTTTGTCTACTTAGAGAGCGTGCTTAATAGGGTGAGGGGAAGAAGGAGAGAGAGAATCTTTTTTTTTTTTTAATTATGAGCTATTTTTATTTTTTTTCTTTTTGATGCTATTTATTTTTGTTTTTGTTTTTTATTATGTTCGGTTAGCCACTATATAGGACATCATTAGCTGTTTGATGTAGTGTTCAATAATTCGTTAGTTACATATAACACCCAGTGCTCATCACAACACGTGCCCTCCTCTATACCCATCACCCTGTTACCCCCTCCCCTACCCCCTTCCCCTCTGAAACCCCCAGTCTGTTTCCTGGGGCCATAGTCTTTCATGGTTCAACTCCCTCTCTGATTTCTCCCTCTTCAGATTTCTCTCCCTTCCCCTATGGTCCTCCATGCTATTGCTTATGTTCCCATGAGTAAAATCATATGATACTTGTTGTTCTAGAGAGAGAGAGAATCTAAAGCAGACTCCCTATTGAGCACGGAGCCCAGTGCAGGGCTTGATCTCAGGATTCTGAGATCATGACCTGAACAAAACCAAGAGTCAGACGCTTAACTGACTGGGCCACCCAGGTGCCCCTAAAACCTTATTTTAAAATAAAATACGAATACAGGAAAAAATACTACAATAAAGGTGTATAGTTTAGAGGATTATAATAAGGTAAACACATGTTACTCTAATGTAAAGAAATAGTTTCCAGATAGCCCAGGATCATTGCGTATATGTCTTGTCCCAGTCACCCTTCTTAAAACCTCCTCCAAAATAGACATTAGCCTAAATTTTGTTTCTTTAGGATTTTTTCACACATGTGTATAATCTTTCATACCATAGTTTAATCATGGCTATTTTTTATGCCATGATTTAAGTGTCTTTTTTTGAAATTTATTTTATTTTTAAAATTAAATTCAGTTAGCCAACCTGGAGAACATCATTAGTTTCACTTGATCTTAGCCAAGAGACCAAGAAGCAATGAGAACATCATTAGTTTCAGATGTAGAGTTCACTAATTCAGCAGTTGCATATAACACCCAGTGCTTATCACATCACGTGCCTGCCTTAATGTCCATCAACCAGTTACCCCACCTCCTGCCCCCTCCCTCCAGCAACCCTCAGTTTCTTTTCCATAGTTAAGGGTCTCTCATAGTTTATCTCGCTCTCTGATTTCTTCCCATTCCATTGTCCCCTCCCTTCTCCTATGATCCTCTGCGCTGTTTCTTACATTTCTCATAAGTGAAACCATATAATTGTCTTTCTTGGATTGCCTTATTTTGTTTAGCATAATACCCTCCATTTCCAGCCACATCGATGTAAATGGTAAGTTTTCATCCTTTCTGATGGCTGAGTAATATTCCATTGGCTATATATCCCATATCTTCTTTATCCATTCATCTGTGGCTCTTTCCATAGTTTGGTTATTGTGGACGTTACTGCTATAAATATTGGGATGCAGGAGCCCCTTTGGATCAATACATTTGTATCTTTAGGGTAAATACCTAGTAGTGCAATTGCTGGGTGATAGCATAGCTCTATTTTTTAGCTTCTTGAGAAACCTCCAAACTGTTTTCCAGAGTGGCTGTACCAGCTTGCATTCCCAACAACAGTGTAAGAGGGTTCTCCCTTCCCTGCCTCCTTAACAACATGTGTTGTTTCCTGACTTGTTAATTTTAGCCATTCTGACAGGTGTGAGGTGGTATCATATTGTGGTTTTTTGTATTTCCCTGATGCCAAGTGATGTGGAGCATTTTTTTCATGTGTCTCTTGGCCATCTGGATGTCTTCTTTGGAAAAATGTCTATTCATGTCTTCTGCCCATTTCTTGACTGGATTATTTGTTTTCTGGGTGTTAAGTTTGATAAGTTCTTTATAGATTTTGGATACTATCGCTTTATCTGATATGCCATTTTCAAATATCTTCTCCCATTCTGTAGGTTGCCTTTTAGTTTTGTTGACTATTTCCTTTGCTGTGTAAAAGCATTTTATCTTCATGAATGCCCATTGGTTCATTTTTGCTTTTGTTTCCATTGCTTTTGGAGATGTGTCTAGCAAGAAGTTGCTGTGGTTGAGGTCGAAGAGGTTGCTACCTGTGTTATCTAGGATTTTGATGGATTTCTGTCTCACACTTAGGTCTTTCATCCATTTTGAATTTGTTTTTGCGTATGGTATAAGAAAGTGATCCAGTTTCTTTCTTCTGCATGTCACTGTCCGGTTTTCCCAACACCATTTTTTGAAGAGACTGTCTGTTTTCCACTGGATATTTTTTCCTGCTTTGTCAAAGATTTGTTGACCATAGAGTTGAGGGTCCATTTCTGGGTTCTCTATTCTGTTCCATTGACCTATGTGTCTATTTTTTATTTTTAAAGATTTTATTTATTTATTTGACAGGATAGAGACAGCCAGTGAGAGAGGGAACACAAGCAGGGGGAGTGGGAGAGGAAGAAGCAGACTCATAGCGGAGGAGCCTGATGTGGGGCTCGATCCCATAACGCTGGGATCACGCCCTGAGCCGAAGGCAGACGCTTAACCGCTGTGCCACCCAGGCGCCCCCTTTGTGTCTATTTTTGTGCCAGCAACACACTGTCTTGATGATTACCGCTTTGTAATAGAGCTTGAAGTCTGCACTCTGATGCCACCAGCTTTGTTTTTCTTTTTCAACATTCCTTTGGCAATTCTGGGTCTTTTCTGGTTCTATACACATTTTAAGATTATTCCACTTCTTTGAAAAATGGCAATGGTATTTTGATAAGGATTGCGTTGAATGTGTAGATTGCTCTGGGTAGCATAGACGTTTTAACAATATTTATTCTTCTAATCCATGAGCATGGAATGTTTTTCCAATTCTTTGTGTCTTCTTCAATTTCTTTCATAAATGTTCTGTAGGTTTTAAAGTACAGGTCCTTTACCTCTTTGGTTAGGTTTATTCCTACGTATCTTATGGGTTTTGGTGCAATTGTAAATGGGATCAACTCCTTGATTCCCCTTTCTTCTGTCTCATTGTTAGTGTATAGAAATGTAACTGATTTCTATGCATTGATTTTATATCTTTCCATGTTGCTGAATTCCTGTATGAGTTGTAGCAATTTTGGGGTGGAGTCTTTTAGGCTTTCAATATAGAGTATCATGTCATCTGCGAAGAGTGAAAGTTTGACTTCTTTGTCAATTTGGATGCCTTCAATTACTTTTTTGGTCTGCTTGCTGAGGCTAGGGGTTCTAGTACTGTTGAACAAGAGTGGTGAGAGGGAGCGTCCCTGTCATGTTCCTGACCTGAGGGAAAAGCTCTCAGTTTTTCCTCATTGAGGATGATATTCACTGTGGGCTTTTTGTATATGACTTTTATGATACTGAGCTATGTTCCCTCTATCCTTACACTGTGAAGAGTTTTAATCAAGAAAGGATGCTGTATTTTGTCAAATGCTTTTTCTGCATCTATTGAGAGGATCATATGGTTCTTCTCCTTTCTTTTATTAATGTGATGTATCACGCCGATTGATTTGTGGATGTTGAATCACGCTTGTAGCCCAGGAATAAATCCCACTTGGTTGTCATGAATAGGAGTGTACTGTTGGATCCTATTGGTTAGTATCTTGGTGAGACATTTTGCATCCATATTCATCAAGTGTATTGGTTTGTAATTCTCCTTTATAGTGAGGTCTTTGGTTTGGGGATCAAGGCAATGCTGGCCTCATAGAATGAGCCTGGAAGTTTTCCTTCCCTTTCTATTTTTTGAAACAGCTTTGGAAGAATAGGTATTAGTTATTCTTTAACTGTTTGGTAGAATTTCCCTGGGAAGTCATCTGGCCCTGGACTCATATTTGCTGGGAGATTTTTGATTACTACTTCAATTTCCTTGCTGGTTTTGGGTCTCTTCAGGTTTTCCATTTCTTCTATTTCTATTTCTTCCTATTCCAGTTTTGGTAGTTTATATGTTTCTAGGGACGCAACCATTTCTTCCAGATTGCCTAATTTGTTGGCATATCATTGTTCATAATATGTTCTTATAATTTTTTGTATTTCCTTGGTGTTGGTCATGATCTCTCCTCTTTCACTCATGATTTTATTAATTTGGGTCCTTTTTCTTTTTTTTTTAGTAAGTATGGCTAGAGGTTTATCAATCTTATTTCTTCAATCTTAATTCTTTCAAAGAACAGCTACTAGTTTCGTTGATCTGTTCTCTTCCTTTGGTTTCTATTTCATTGATTTCTGCTTTCGTCTTTATTATTTCTCATCTCCTGTTTGGTTTAGGTCTTAT
This sequence comes from Ursus maritimus, assembly GCF_017311325.1. Lineage (NCBI taxonomy): Eukaryota > Metazoa > Chordata > Mammalia > Carnivora > Ursidae > Ursus > Ursus maritimus. The sequence goes on along the minus strand of NW_024424230.1, from coordinate 52,600,998 downwards.
TTGCTGCTCTCTTTTCAGCTCCTTTAGGTGTATGTTTAGGTTGTGTATTTGAGCCTTTTCTAGTTTTTTGAGAAAGGCTTTTAGTTCTATATACTTCCTTCTTAGGTCCTCCCCTGCTGCATCCCAAAGGTTTTGAAAAGTTGTGTTTTCATTTTCATTTGTTTCCATGAATTTTTTAAATTTTTCTTTAATTTCTCAGTTGATCCATTCATTCTTTAGTAGGATGCTCTTTAACCTCCAAGTATTTGATTTCCTTCCAAATTTCCTCTTGTGATTGAGTTCCAGTTTCAAAGCACTGTGGTCTGAAAATATGCACGGAATGATCCCAATCCTTTGGTACCAGTTGAGACCTGATTTGTGACCCATTATGTGATCTATTCTGGAGAATGATCCATGGGCACTCAAGAAGAATGCGTATTCTGTTACTTTAGGATGGAATTCTCTGTAGTATTTGTGAAGTCCATCTGGTCCAGTGTGTCATTCAAAGCCCTTTTTTCCTTGTTGATCTTCTGCTTAGATGATCTGCCATTGCTATGATTAGGGTGTTAAAGTTCCCTACTATTATTGTATTATTATCAATGTGTTTCTTTAATTTTGTTATTAATTGGTTTATGTAATTGCTGCTCCCAAGTTGGGGGCATAAATATTTATAATTGTTAGATCATCTTGTTGGATAGACCCTTTAAGTATGATATAGTGCCCCTCTCCATCCCTTACTGCAGTCTTTGGTTTAAATTCTCATTTGTCTGGTATAAAGATTGCTACCCCAGCTTTCTTTTGATGTCCATTAGCATGATAAATGGTTCTTCACCCCCTCACTTTCAATTTGGAGGTGTCTTTGGGTCTAAAATGAGTCTATTGTAGACAACCTCTGGATGGGTCTTGCTTTTTTTATCCGATCTGATACTCTGTGTCTTTTGATTGGAGCATTTAGTCCATTTACCTTCAGAATAACTTTTGAAAGATATCTTGGCTGCATATTTTTCTCATTTAGTACACTGAATATATCATACCAGTCTTTTCTGGCCTGCCAGGTCTCTGTGGATAGGTCTGCTGCCAGTCTCATGTTCCTATCTCTATGGGTTAAGGAGTTCATGTCTCAAGCTGCTTTCAGGATTTTCTCTTTATCTCTGAAATTTTCAAGTTTCACTATTACATGTCGGGGTGTTGATCTATTTTTATTGATTTTTGAGGAGAGTTCTCTGTGCCTCCTGGACTTGAATTCCTGTTTCCTTCCCTAGATTAGGGAAGTTCTCAGCTATAATTTGCTTAAGTATACCTTCTGTCCCTCTCTCTCTCTTTCCTCTTCCTCTGGGACCCCAATAATCATAATATTCTTTTGCTTTATGGTGTCAATGATTTCTCGAATCCTCCCTTCACGATCCAGTAGTTGTTTTCTCTCTTTTCCTCAGCTTCCTTACTTTTCATAATTTTGTCATCTATGTCACTGACCCTCTCTTCTGCCTCATTTACCCTAGCCATTAGAGTGTCCATTTTAGACCGCATCTCTGTTAAAGCATTTTTAATTTTGGCCTGATTAGAATTTAGGTTTTTTCCTGCGCTAAGGGTTTCTCTATTGTCTTTTATGCTTTTTTTCAAGCCCAGCTAGTATTTTCTAATTGTTATTCTGAATTCTAGGTCCGACATCTTAGTTACATCCATATAGACTAAATCTATGGCAGAGAGTGTTACTTCTGATTCTTTCTTTTGTTGTGAATTTCTCCTTCTAGTCATTTTTGTCCAGAGAAGAATAGATGAATGAGAGAATAAAATAAAAAAATATCTACCATGACCCCAGCAAAATATACACTAGAAAAACCTGAAGAGATCAGAAACCAAAAAAGAAAAAAAAGTGGGGGGGGGGGGAAGAGAGACTATAATCTTCCAGGTGATAAAACAGGTTGATCCTGGATGTATTTTAGTCTGTTTGTTAGAAGACACCTGGTCCCAAAATTGTAAAGAAAGAACATGTATGTATACAAAAATAAAATTGAATACAGTGAAAGGAAGCCAAAAATGAAGGATATATCTATAATATGTAAATATAAAAATGAAAAAAAGACATGAAAGAGTTGATAAAATAAGAAACTATTTGAAAAGGAAAAAAAAAGAAAGAAAATTTTAGACTGAGAGAGAGAGTCATGAGAAAAAAAACCTTGAATTCTATATACTATTTTCCCCTAGCGCTGGAATTTTTCGGTTCTGTATGATCTGTAAACTTGGTATTAGCCCGATGTTCCTGCTGGTCTTCTGGGGGAGGGTCCTGCTTCACTGATTCTCAGGCATCTTTACCTGGGCAGAATTGCACTGTCTCTTGCCGGGGGGCCAAGCTCAGTGCAAGCTGTTTTAGGTTGCTCTATGTGGCTTTTGTTCCCTGAAGGCTTTCCATGCTGCCTTAGAGGGTGAAAAAAATAAAAATGGCGGTGGCCCCCGCCCATGAGCTGAAAGACTGTGGCCCTCACTCTTCAGTGCACCCTCAGGGAAAGGCAGGCAGTCATTTTTGTGTGTGCCAAATTCTGCAGACTCCTGTGGTGTGCACCTGCACCAATCCTCCCAGGGATCTCACTGTGATTCTTCTGCTTGCTGGGCCCCCCCTTGCTTGGAACAATCCCTGGATCACGGGTGCACCCATGCCACTCTTCCCTGGGGAAAGAGGTTGGTCTTGCCCAGTTCTGCCGCTTGCTGGACCCCTGCTCAGAGAGTGGTCTCCCAGTTGTGCACTGGTTCATGGTTTATGGCAACACCAAGCTAGAGAGCCCACTCCCAGGCTCACTGATTATACTCGGCTTCCCCACTCCAATGCTTGGGAACTCTGCCACCTCAGGCACCCCCATTCTTTCTGTGACCCCAGGGATCCTGAGACCACATTGTCTCACCTAGGATTCTGTCCTGCTTCCCCACCTCAGCATCTGTCAAGCAGGGGCATCCCTCACCAGAGCAGACTTCTAAAAGTGCTGATTTTGTACTCCACTGCTGTATCATTTTCCAGCGGCTGGCTTACAGAGGCTCCCTCCTCCCTTGGTTTATCTTTCAATATATCCCCTCAGATTCACTTCTCCACATCTCCTACCTTGCAGAAAGTGGTCATTTTTCTATTTCTAGAATTTCAACAATTCTTTTCTTAGATCTCAAGTTAAATTCACAGGTGTTCAGAATGATTTGATTTCAAGGGACCAGATGAAATGAGGTCCCCTACTCTTCTGCCATCTTCCCACCTCTCTGATATAAGTATCTTTTAATCTATGAATTTTGTCTGTCTCCTTTTTTCCCTTGTGATATATCTACTGAAGATCTTGAGCTGTTTGACCCTTAATGTTTTCCAAGGTCTGGATGTTATTGGACAATTCTTTTATACATGTCAGTTAGTTGATGGTATTATTCAGTTCTTCTAAATATTTGCTGAATTTCTGACTATTCTATCACTGAAAAAGGAATGTTAAAGCCTTTAACTACAATTGATTTATTTATTTTGACTAGTTTTGTCAGATTTGTCTTCACGTATTTGGAATCTGTTTTTAGGTGTACGCACATTTAAATTTGCTATGCTTTCTTGGTAAATAAACCCTTTTATGCTTATGTAAATTATCACTTGGTCATTCATAATTTTTTTGTTGTTGAAGTCTACTTGTCTGTTAATATATAATTACTCGAGTGTTCTTTTTTTTCTTTTCTTTTGTGCTAAAAAAATATATATATAATATAAAATTTATTACTTTAATCATTTTTAAGCACACAGTCCAGTGGCACTATGTAAATTCATATTGTTGTGCAGCTATCACCACCATCCATCTTCAGAATTTTTTCATGCCCAAGTTTTATATTTGAAACCTGGTACCCATTAAATAATAACTTCTCATTCTCTGCTCTCCTCAGTCTCTGGTAAGCTCAAATAGAGAGATCTTCTGTCTCTCTAAAACAACAACAACAGCAACAACAACAACAACTTTCTTTTCATTTATTTATTTATTTATTTATTTATTTATTTATTTATTTATTTATTTATCTTTTAATGATTTTTTTATTATATTATGTTAGTCACCATACAGTACATCCCCGGTTTCCGATGTAAGGCTCGATGATTCATTAGTTACGTATAACACCCAGTGCGCCATGCAATACGTGCCCTCCTTACTACCCATCACCGGTCTATCCCATCCCCCACCCCCCTCCCCTCTGAGGCCCTCAGTTTGTTTCTCATAGTCCATAGTTTCTCATGTTTCATTCCCCCTTCATTACCCCCCTTTCTTTATCCCTTTCTTCCCCTACCGATCATCCTAGTTCTTATGTTCCATAGATGAGAGAAATCATATGATAGTAACAACAACAACAACAACTTTCTATCTCTATAAATTGACTACTATAGGTACCTTACTAACATAGAATGATTTGTCCTTTAATGTCTGGCTTTTTTACTTAGCATGAAGTTCATTTACATTGTAGCATATAATAGAATTCCGTTCCTCTTTAATGCTGAAAAATATGCTGTTGTGTGCAAACATTGCATCTACATTTTGTTTATCCATTCATTTGTTAATGGAAATTTGGTTTGTTTCCACTTTGTGGCCATTGTAAATAATGCTGCTATGAACAAATGTGTATAAATATCTGTTAGGGCTGCTTTCAGGTTTTTTTGGTATATATTTTCAGGTAGAATTGCTGGATCATAAGGTAATTCTATGTATAATTTTTTAAGGAACCACCATACCAGTTTCTGTATTAGTTATACCATTTTACTTTCCCACTACCACTGCACAGTTTCCACTTTCTTCAAATGCTACCCAATACTACTTGATACATATATATGTATATATATACACACACACACACACACACACATATATATATACATATATATATGCTGGCGAATTATATATGCATGTGTGTATATGTGTGTTTGTGTGTGTGTGTGAACTGGTATCTCATTGTGATTTTGTTTTCTATTTCCCTGATGACTAATGATGTCACATATCTTCTCATGTGCTTATTAGCCATTCGTCTATAAATATTTATTCAAGTCCTTTGTACATTTTAATTTTTTTTCAGCTGTATGAGTTTCTGTGAATTCTGGATATCAATCCCTCATCAGATATATGCTTTGCATATATTTTCTCTCATTCTGTGATTTGTCTTTTCACTCTGTTGTTAGTGGCCTTTGAGGCACAAAAGCTTTTAATTTTCATTAAGTTCAATTTACCTATTTTTTTTTCTTCTGTTGGCTGTGCTTTTGTTGCCATACCCAAAAAACCATTGCAAAATTCAATGTCATGCAGATTTTCTTCTGTTTTTTTTTTCTAAAAGTTTTATCGTTTTAGCTCTTACCTTGATTCATTTAGAATTAATTTTGTACGTGATGAGGAAAGTGTGCAATTTCACTTTTCTGAATGTGTGTATACGCTTTCCCCGCATCATTTGTTGGGTTGTCATTTCTTCATTAAATGGTTTAACATCCTTGTCAAGAGTCAATATACACAGACCATATACACAGAGGTTTAGTTTTTTGGTGCTCTACTCTGTTCCATTGTCTATACATCTGTTTATGTGTCAGTACCACATTGCTTTGATTACTCTAATTTTGCAGTAAGTTTTACACAGGAAATGTGAATTCTCCAACTTTGTTCTTTCGCAAAATTGTTTTGGCTATTTTGTGAGACTTTAAATACCATTAAAATTTTAGATTGGATTTTTCTTTTTTTAATTTTATTTTTTAATTGAGAAATAATTGGGACTGGGTAGAAGATGATGGAGTAGTAAGAGGACCATAAGCTTGCCTCATCCCTTGAACATGGCTAGATAAATATCAAATCATTCTGAACACCCAAGAAATTGATCTAAGGACTGACAGAACAAAATGCACAACTAGAGGGAGAGAAGAGGCCACAACATAGAAAGTAGGAGGTGTGGATACATGATTTGGGGGAGACAATGATCACGGGTGCTGTGGAGGGGAAGGAGCCCTGATCAGAGAGATAGGAGAGAGAGAGAAAGAGAGACAGAGAGAGACAGAGAAGAGCACACACGTGATTGCACAAGGAAAATAGTTCCCCAATGCCATTGATAGGGAAAATGAGAAGGGCTGATTATGATGAATTTTTACAGTCAGCAGAGCTCAAAGACTGGAGTTTTAGAGGTCTGTGCCACAGATGGTGTGGAGCCCAGTGGGCACTGCAGTGCTCCTGTAGAGAAGGAGGGCAGATAACTCAGTAGTGGATGGCATGATCTGAGGATCCCCTGGAAAGCACTGGAACAGATGCCCCCCCCCCCTTCTTGGATTGTATCTGGGAGAGGTGGCATTGCTTCTCTGTGGTCAAAAGAGCCAGTGGGAACCATTATGCTCCCCCGCCCCTCAATATAGGTGCAGAGACACCTGCTGAGGTCAGGTAACACAGACACTGGCTTTTTGCTGTGCTTTACTCCAAACTCCAAGCTTCCGCACCTTGGTGCAACTGACCTTCTGGGACAAACCTGCACCAACCGCAGAATGGTTAGACCCTTCCCCAGAGGACCAGCATGTGCCAGATCCATTAAAGTTTTAAAACCCACCCAGTCTGCCTGGGATGAAACACAGGCTCACTGTACTCCTGCATGGGCAGATGGCCCAGACACAGAAAGGGTGAAGGTAGGGATCCAAGGGATGCCTGGGACACATGAGGGGAGATTGATTGCTTTTCTGTGAGGGCTTCCGGACAATGGTGGGTGCGAACTCTCCTCAAAGGGGGAGGCTGATGCCATTTCTCTCCCCTGCCTTTCAGCATAAACTAACTTCAGTAAGCAGCACAGTGCCAACAGTGGCAACCTAAACTGTTTACACCAAGTCTCACCTCCCTGTCCTTGTAGTTGCTGTGTTTCTAGGGCAAGTGTGCCTGAGAACCAGAGCAGCAGGCACCCACAGAAGACCAGCACAAGCCCCCCACATGCGCCATGTATACTGACCATAGTGCACTACAGGCTTCAGTTCTAGTGAAAATAGCAGACCAGAGCACACTTAGTTAAAACTCACCACACTCTGGCCAAGTTACAAACACTCCCCACTGCAGGCAAGGAGAAACACAGAGGACTAACTTGAGGGAAAGAGCGGCCAAAACCCAGCAGCAGAATGCACACAGCATAGACCAGAAATTCTTTCTGAAGCCCCAGGCTCTGGAAAGTATATAACCTCTTAATAAAGCCATTACTCTCAGAAGCAGAAAACATAACAGGCTTTTCTAAAATGCAGAAGACAGAGACAGAGTAATATTCCATTATATATTCATCTTTATATATGTATACATATATATATTACACACACACACATATATATATCCAATATATATATGCGCGCGCGCACACACACACACACACACACACACACACACATATCACAGGCATCTTTATCCATTCATCTGTTGATGGATGTTTGGGCTCTTTCCATAATTTGGCTATTGTTGATAATGCTGCTATAAACATTGGGGTGAATGTGTTCCTTCAAATTATTTTCATAGCCTTTCGGTAAATACCCAGTAGTGTAATTCCTGGGTCATAGGGCAGTTTTATTTTTAACTTTTTGAGAAACCTCCATACTGTTTTCCAGAGTGACTATCCCAGTTTGCATTCCCACCGACAGTGTAAGAGGGTTCCCCTTTCTCTGCATCCTCGCCAACATGTGTTCTTTCCTGTGTTGCTAATTTTAGCTATTTTGACAGGTGTGAGAGGTGATATTTCATCATAGTTTTGATTTGTATTTCCCTGATGATGAGTGATGTTGAGCATCTTTTCATGTGTCTACTGGCCATCTGGATGTCTTCTTTGGAGAAAATGTCTATTCATGTCTTCTGCCCATTTCTTGATTGTATTATTTGTTACTTAGGTGTTGAGTTTGATAAGTTCTTAATAGATTTTGGATACTAGCACTTTATCTGATATGTCATTTACAAATATCTTCTCTCATTCTGTAGGCTGTCTTTTAGTTTTGTTGACTATTTCCTTTGCTGTGCAAAAGTTTTTTATCTTGATGAGGTCCCAATAGTTCATTTTTGCTTTTGTTCTCTTGTCTCCTGAGACGTGTCTAGCAAGAAGTTGCTGCAGCTAAGGTCAAAGAAGTTGCTGCCTGTGTTCTACTCTCGGATTTTGATGGATTTCTGTCTCACATTTAGGTCTCTCATCCATTTTGAATTTGTTTTTGCATATGGTATAAGAAAGTGGTCAGTTTCTTTCTTCTGCATGTCACTGTCCGGTTTTCCCAACACCATTTTTTGAAGAGATTGTCTGTTTTCCATTGGATATTTTTTCCTGCTTTGTCAAAGATTAGTTGACCATAGAGTTGAGGGTCCATTTCTGGGGTCTTTATTCTGTTCCATTGCTCTATATGTCTGTGTTTGTGGCAGTACCATACTGTCTCAATGATTACAGCTTTGTAATACAGCTTGAAGTCTGGGATTGTGATGCCTCCAGCTTTGTTTTTCTCTTTTCAAGATTGCTTTGGCTATTCAGGATATTTTCTGGTTCCATACAAATTTTAGAATTGTTTTTTCTAGCTTTGTGAAAAATGCTGGTGTTATTTTGAGTAGGATTGCATTGAATGTGTAGATTGCTTTGGGTAGTATAGACATTTTATAAGATTTGTTCTTCCAATCCACGAGTATCGATGTTTTTCCATTTCTTTGTGTCATTTTCAATTTCTTTTTATAGTTTTCAGTGTATAGATCTTTTACCTCTTTGGTTAGGTTTATTCCTAGGTATCTTATGGGTTTTGGTACAATTGTAAATGGGATCAATTCCTTTATTTCTTTTTCTGCGGCTTCATTATGGGTGTATAGGAATGGAACAGATTTCTGTATATCAATTTTATATTCTGTGACTCTACTGAATTCATGTATCAGTTCTAGTAATTTTTTAGTGAAGTCTTTTGGGTTTTCTACATAGAGTACAATGTCATCGGCAAATAGTGAAAGTTTTACTTCTTCCTTGCCAATTCGGATGCCTTTTAGTTCTCTTTGTTGTCTGCTTAGGCCAGGATTTCCAATACATGCTGAACGAGAGAAGTGAGAGTGGACATCCCTGTTATGTTCCTAACCTTAAGGGAAAAGCTCTCAGCTTTTCCCCATCGAGGACGATATTAGCTGTAGGTCTTTCATACATGGCCTCTATGATGTTGAGATATGTTCCTTCTATCCCTACTTTGTTGAGGGACTTCATAAAAAATGGATGCTGTACTTTGTCAAATGCTTTTTCTGTATCGATTAAGAGGATCATGTGGTTCTTATCTTTTATTAGTATGGTGTATCACATTGATTTATTTGCAGATATTGAATCATCCCTGCAGCCCAGGAATAAGTCCTACTTGATCATGATGAATAATCCTTTTAATGTACATTGGATCCTATTAGCTAGTACCTTGTTGAGAATTTTTGCATCCATGTTCATCAGAGATATTGGTCTATAATTCTCCTTTTTAGTAGGGTCTTTGGTTTTGGGATCAAGGTAATGCTGGCCTTGTGAAATGAGTTTGGAAGTTTTCCTTGCATTTCTATTTTTTGGTATAGCTTCAGAAGAATAGGTATTAATTCTTCTTTAAATGTTTGGTAGAATTCCCCTGGGAAGCCATCTGGTCCTGGACTCTTGTTTGTTGGGAGATATTTGATTATGGATTCAATCTGTGCTGGTAATGGGTCTGTTCAAATTTTCTATTTCTTCATGTTTCAGTTTTAGCAGTTTATATGTTTCTAGGAATATAATCATTTTCTCCCAGTTGTCCAATTTGTCGGCATATCATTACTTATAATATTCTCTTATAATATTTTGTATTTCTGTGGTGTTGGTTGTGATCTCTCCTCTTTCATTCATGATTTTATTTATTTGGGTCTTTTTTCTTTTTGATAAATCTGGCTAGGGGTTTATCAATTTAGTTAATTCTTTCAAAGAACAAGCTCCTAGTTTCATTGATCTGTCTTTTTTGTTTTATTTCTGTATTATTTATTTCTGCTCTATGCTCAGTTTTTCTCTTCTTCTGCTGGTTTTAAGTTTTATTTGCTGTTCTTTTTCTAGCTCTTTTAGGTGTAAGATTAGGTGTGTATTTGAGACTTTTCTTGCATTTTGAGGAAGGTCTGTATTGCTATATACTTCCCTCTTATGACTGCCTTTGCTGTGTCCCAAAGGTTTCGGACTGTTGTGTTTTCATTTTCATTTGTTTCCATGTATTTTTTTTAAATTCTTCTTTAATTTCCTGGTTAACCCATTCGTTTTTTAGTAGGATGTTCTTTAACCTCTATGTATTTGTAGTCTTTCCAATTTTTTTTTGTGGCTGACTTCAAATTTCACAGCATTGTCACCTGAAAATATGCATGGTATGATCTCAGTCTTTTTGTACTAGTTGAGGCCTGTATGTGATCTGTTCTGGAGAATGTTCCATGTGCACTTGAGAAGAATATGTATTCTGGAATATGTATTCTGCTGCTTTAGGATGAAATGCTCTGAATATATCTGTGAAGTCCATCTGGTCTAGTGCATTATTCAGAGCAATTGTCTCCTTGTTGATTTTCTGCTTAAATGATCTGTCCATTGCTCTAACTGGGATTTTAAAGTCCCCTACTATTACTGTATTTTTTTTTAATCAATGAGTTCTTTAGGTTTGTTATTAATTGTTTTATATATTTGGTTTCTCCCAATTTGGGGCATAAATATTTACAAATTGTTAGATCTTTTTGGATAGACTCCTTTATTACGATATAGTGCCCCTTTACATCTCTTATCACAGTCTGGTCTACACACCTAACCTTACACCTAAAATGTTTGTCACATATTATGTATGGTACTCCAGATTTCTTTTGATATCCATTAGCATAAATGTTTCTCCGTCTTCTCCCTTTCAATCTGTATGTGTCCTTAGGTCATATATAGACGGGTCTTTTTTTTTTTTTTTTTTTTTTAATATTTTTGTCCATTCTGACACCCTATGTCTTTTGATTGGAGCAATTTAGTCCATTTACATTCAGAGTAATTATTGATAGATATGAATTTAGTAACATTTTATTACTTGTAAAGTCTCTGTTCCTGTAGATTATCTCTGTTCCTTTCTAATCTGTGTTGCTTTTGGTCTCTCTTTCCTGCTCAAAGGGTCCCCTTTAATATTTCTTGCAGAGATGGTTTGGTGGTCACAAACTGTTTTAGTTTTTACTTGTCTTGAAGTAATTTTATCTCTCCTATTCTGAACGACAGCCTTGATGGATATAGTATTATTGGCTGTGTATTTTTCCCATTTAGCATGATGAATATATCATGCCACTCTCTTCTGGCTATCAAGTTTCTGTGGATAGATCTGCTGCTAACCTTACGTGTCTACCCTTTGCCTCATTACAGTCTTTGTTTTATTGTCTTTTATTTAGTCTGATATAATTGTAGCAATCTTGAGCTTTCTTTTGGTTTCTGTTTATATGGAATATCTTTCTTCTATCCTTCACTTTCAGCCTGTGTATGTCCTTACATCTAAAGTGAGTCTCTTATGGGTAGCATACAGGTGGATCTTTTTGTTGCTGTTGTTTTTAATTCATTTACATTGGAGAACATAGTACATTTACATTTAAATTAATCATTTAATCATTTATAAGTATGTACTTATTCTTTTGTTATTGTGTTCAAGCCATTTGTAGTTCCTCTTTTCCCTTCTCTTTCTTCTTCTGTGGTTTAATAACTTTCTGTATAAGTACTTAATTTTCTTTCTTACTATCTTTTGGATGTCTACTATAGGTTTTTGCTTGGTGGTTACCATGTTTTATTTATATATATTATAATAATTTATACATAGAACACTCTATTTTAAGTCAATAACAAGTTAAGTTTGAATGCATGCTGAAGCCCTACATGTTTATTCCCTCCCCCTCATGTTTTATGATTTTGGTGTCACATTTACATCTTTATGCCTCGTGTATGCCTTAATTATTATAGTTATAATTATTCTTATTGCTTTTGTCTTTTATCTTTCTGCTACTCTATAAATGATTCATCCACTGTATACATTTACTATATATTTACCTTTACCAGTGAGATTTATACTTTCACAGGTTTCCTTGTTACTAATCAGTGCCCTTTCTTTTCAGCTTAAAGAAGCCCCCTAACATTTCTTGTAAGGCTAGTTTATTGGTGATGAACTCCTTTAGATTTTACTTGTCTGGAATACTCTTGATCTCTCCTTCAATTCTGAAAAACTTTGCCAGATAGAGTATTCTTGTTTTTCTCTCTCTTTTTTTTCTTTCAGCACTTTGACTATATTGTGGTACTTCTTTCTGGCCTGCAAAGATTCTGCTTAAAAATCTGCTGATAGTATTATGGGAGTTGCCTTGAAGGAACAAGGTGTTTTCCTGTCTCTTTGTATTTTTCTTTCCCTAATTTATTTATAATGTGTCTTGTTGTGGATCTAGTTGGGTTAATATTATTTAGAACTCTAGTCTTCTGGATCTGCATATCTGTTTCCATCACAGGTTTGGGAAATTTTCTGCCATTATTTCCTCAAATAAGTTTTCTGTTGCTTTCTTTCTCTCTTGTCCTTCCGGGACACCTGTAATGCAAATGTTAGTCCACTTGATATTGTCCCATAAGTCCTTTAAGATGTCTTTACTCCTTTTCCCTTACTTTCTCTTTTTTCTTCTCTGATCATGTGAGTTCCTCTGACCTATCTTCTAGTTCATTAATCCTTTCTAGTGCTTCATCTTATCTTTCCTCTCTAGGGTATGTTTCAGTTGGATTATTTTGTTTTTTAGCTCTGTGACTGTGTTTAGTACTTTTTTACATTTTGTATTTCTTTCTTTTTTTTTTTAAAGATTTTGTTTATTTATTCAACAGAGATAGAGACAGCCAGCGAGAGAGGGAACACAAGCAGGGGGAGTGGGAGAGGAAGAAGCAGGCTCATAGCGGAGGAGCCTGATGTGGGGCTTGATCCCATAATGCCGGGATCACGCCCTGAGCCGAAGGCAGATGCTTAACCGCTGTGCCACCCAGGCGCCCCTACATTTTGTATTTCTTTATTGGAGTTCTCATTGTGTTCATCCATTCTTCTTCCACATCCATTGAACATCTTTATGACCATTACTTTTAACTTTTTATCAGACCAAATTACTTGTCTCTATTTCATTAAAAAATTTTTTTTCTGAGGTTTTATCTTGTTTTTTGTTTGTTTGTTTGTTTGGGGCATATTTCATTATTTCTCATCTTGTTTGACTTTCTGTGTTGGTTTCTATGTATTAGATAAAATAGCCACCTCTTGTAGTCTTACAGTGTTGACCTTGTATAGCAAATGAATCTTAATATTTAACCTTACCCTATCTCTTGGTTATCTCTCAAAACTTTGTGGTTTCTCAAGCAGCCAATTTTATTTTTAATAGCTTCCAGTAGTTGAGGGTGTGCCAAGACCACTGTCTCATTGAGGAAGATCTCAGCACTCTGATACAGGTCAGATTCACTAGATTCTGGAAGCCAGACTCTCAGGAAGCAGCTTTTAAAGAATGCAAAAATATGCAGTCCCATGGGACTGCAGCATACTTCTTGCTGGCCACCAGAAAAGATAATCTGGAACTGTACCCTGGGTAGCAGTTGTAAATTAATTAAAATAAATAAATTTAAAAAATCTACTCTCACAATTCATGTCTTTAAATTGGTGTATTTATCCTTAATAAAATTATTAATATGTTTGGATTCAGGTCTACCATTTTATTACTTGTTTTGGTTTGCACTCTTTTTTGGTCCCCGTTTTCCATTTCTTGCCTTCTTTTGGGCTATTTATACATTTTTGTGTAGTTTATTTTAATAAATCTATTGTAATTTTGACTTTACCTCTCTGATTTTTATGGTTGTTCTAGGGATTTTGTGTGTGTGTGTGTGTGTGTGTGTACGTATGGTATTGTATACACTGTGTGTGTGTGTGTGTGTGTATATATATAGTATTGTGTATATTGCATACATTTGTGTGTGTGTGTATATATATACACACACACATAACTTTATAGTCTACTTAGAATCAGCAGTTTACCACTTAAGTGGAATTAGAAAACATTATCACACATAGCTCCCTTTACCTTCTCCTTTTTGTTATAGTTGTTATATATTTTTCATATATATATATACATATATATATATATATATATGAAAAATAACTTTCAACATCAATTGTATTTTAAATAACTATTTCTGTTTACTCAGCTATTTAGGACTTCTATGGTTGATCTGTAATTCCTGACATCCCACATTTCCTTCTGGTGTCATTTTACTTTTGTCTAAACAATTTCCTTTAGCAGTTATTTTTGAGTAGGCCTAGCAATAAGCTCTCTTAATTTTCTCTTTTCTGAAAATGGCTTTGTTGATTTCCATTATCCCCCACCCCTAAAACAAAGATACATTGGAATCCTAACCTGCAGTAGATCAGAATGTATCCTCATATGACAACAGGGTCTATACAAAGATAATCAAGTTAAAATGAGGCCATTAGGGTGAACCTTAATCCAAAATGACTGATATCCTTATAAAATTGAGAAATCTAAATAAAGGCAGACACATAGAAGGAAGATAACGCAGGGAGAACATGGCCATCTCATGCCAGAGGGAGAAGCCTGGAGTAGACCCTTCCCTGACAGCCCTCAGAAGGAACCCACACTGCGGACACCTTGATTTCAGACTTCTAGTCTCTAGGACTATGAGAATAACTTTTTGTTGTTGTTTAAGACACCCAGTTTGTAGGATATTATTATAGCAGCCCTAGCAAACTAATGCAGTATTTATTCCCCTTTATTCTAAAAGATTTTTCCACTGGAAATAAAGCTCTGGGTTGATAATTATCTTTCAGAATTTAAAAAATGGTGTGCCAATTCCTCTGGCCTCTATGCTTTCTTATAAGAAACCCACAGTAATTCAAGTTGCCATTCCTCTAAAGGTAATTGTTTACTTCTCACTTCTTTCAGTGTTTGTATTATGTTTTTAGTTTTTGGTAGTTTGATTATGATTTGTCTGGACCTGGATTTCTGTGGTATTATCCGGTTTGGAGTTCACTAAGCTTCTTCAAGTTTTGTAGGGTTTTATTTTGCTTTATACATGGGATGTTCTCAACCATTATTTCCTCATATAATTTGTCTACCCTTTTTTTTTCTTTCTTCTCCTTCTAGGACTACACAATTTGTATGTTGATCCACCGTAGGGTTTTATAGGGTTTCTGTAGGTTTTTTTTCTGCTTAACACACACACAGGCTGTTTTCAGCCTTTTATTTTTTTCTTTCAGAACTATAGTTTGTCTCCGGATTTAATGGAATCTCGTGGCTTGATTTTAGACAAATATGTTACTGTCCTACAGGTCCTTGAGGTTCTGTTTATTTCAAAATCTTTTCTCTTGTTTAGATTGGATAATTTTCATTGATCTTTCTTCAAGTTCACTGACTAGTCTGTTGTTTTCAATTTTCTATTAAGCCCATCCAGTAAGTTTTTTAATTTTGATTTTTGTAAGCTTCTAATTTTTTTCTTTTTTAGCTTAATTTTTAAAAGTTTATTTTTTATTGATGTGTAATTAATGTACAGTGCTATATTAGCTTCTAATATACAATATAATGATTCAATAATTTTATACATTACTCAGTGCTCCGTGAGATAAGTGTAGTTTTAATTCCCTTTGTCTATTTCACCCATTCCCCCACCCACCTCCTTTCTGGCAACCACCAATTTGTTCTCTGTATTTAAGAGTCTGATTTTTGTTTGTCTTTTTTTTCTTTGCTTGGTTTCTTAAATTCCACATATGGTTGAAATCACATCGTATTTGTCTTTCTCTTATTTCACTTAGTATTACATCCTTTAGGTCCATCCATGTCACTGCAAATGGCAAGATCTCATTCTTTTTTATGGCTGAGTATTATCCCATTTTGTGTGTGCACGTACATACATACATTGTATACATACATACCACACACACTACATCTTCTTCTGGTGGAAATGGAAATTGGTAGAGCCACTGTAGAAAACAATATGGAGGTTTCTTAAAAAATTAAAAATAGAACTACCATAGGATTCAGTAATTCCACTCCTGGGTATTTACCCAGAGAAAATGAAAACACTAATTTGAAAATATATATGCATCCCTACATACTTATTGCAGCATTATTCACAATAGCCAAGCTGTGGAAGCAAATCAAGTGTCCATCCATAGATGAACAGATATTTATTTTTTAATACCTTCTATTTCTTTCCTGAGATTCTCTATTTTTCCATTTATTTTAAGTGTGTTTATGATTGATGGTTAGAGCATTTGTATAGTCATTGCTTTAAAATCTTTCTTAGACAATTCCAGCATCTGTGTCATCTCAGTTTTGGTTTCTGTTGTCTTTTCTCATGTGAATTGAGATTTTTTTGGTTTCTTCATTTGCTGATTTTCCTGTAGACATTTTGAATAAGGTATTATGAGATCCTGGTTCTTTTTACTCAAGATTTGTAATGTTTATTTTATTTTTATATTTTGAAAATTGGTGAATTATATTTTAAGACTATGCTTCCACTGAATGACAAAACAA
Source organism: Ursus maritimus (assembly GCF_017311325.1). Classification (NCBI taxonomy): domain Eukaryota; kingdom Metazoa; phylum Chordata; class Mammalia; order Carnivora; family Ursidae; genus Ursus; species Ursus maritimus. The sequence goes on along the minus strand of NW_024424230.1, from coordinate 52,584,490 downwards.
CACAGTAAACGTTGGTACAGAGAAAGGTTTATGATATACTGTCAAATGAAGAAAACACAGTTCCAAAACAGCAAAAAGTTTAGAATGACTCACATGTTCTAAACAGATACACTATATATACATAATATATTTGTATATATGTTTACAAAAATCACAAACACAAATCCAATTACATGTCTATCTCATCACATTTTATAAAACATTATTTTTTTAATTGAAGTATAGTTGACACACAAAGATGCTGGTTCTTATTTGAATCCTACGGATCATCATAATATTTAGTGGGCAATCAACTTGGTTAGATTCATAGCACCAGTTTGTGCCTTCTGTGCTCTATGATTCAATGTCAGTTCAGTGTTCCAATAACTAATTGTATCACTTTCTTCAAGTACTCAGCTTTTTGTTTCATTAGGTTTTATTTTTTTGTTTTCCTATTTCATTGATTTCGGTTTTCTCTTTATTATTTTCATTCTTCTTATTTAGCATTTGTTATTCTTAAGATGGATGCTTAATTCATTGATACATATTTGAAAAATTATATCATGGTAAATTCTAATTTTGTATTTTCTTCCTATACACATTTCTTATTATTACTTCTCTCTTAGAGGTGGTTTAACTGTAATTTCACAAATTCTTATATGTTAAATATTAATTTTATTATACTTAGAATATTTTGTAACTTGGGGCACCTGGCTGGCTCAGTCGGTTAGGTGTCTGACTTGAGGTCATGATCTCAGGGTCCTGGGATAAAGCCCCATGTCTGGCTCCCCACTCAGCTGGGAGTCTGCTTGTCCCTCTCCCTCTGCTCAGCCCCCACTGATGCTTCCTCACTCTCTCTCTCAAATAATAAAATAAATAAAATAAAATAAAATAAAAATAAAATAAAATTTTGTAAACTCTCATGTGATTTTTTTTAACCATGAATTTCTTAGAAGTATACTGTTTAATATTAAATATTTGGACTTTTAAAAGATATTTTAATTTCTATAATTTTAATTTGTGGTGTGGGAACATATTCTATATTATTTCAGTCCTTTTAAATTTATTTCTCTTTTTATATTTAAACTTTCCACATTTTTTGTTATATGCATATCACTTGTAAATAGGACTTATGCTCAATTATATATTTTTCTAAATCAGTGCAACAAAAGACTTCTAAAATAGAATTTCTTTAAATATATAAGGCATTTGCATTGTTCAAAAATATAACAACTCTATTTTAGTTTTTACATTTTAAATTTTTCCCATGTCTTTTCCCCAACTACATTTTTCCGTCATTCTTGACTCCTTTCTTTGCAAAGTAGATAACCATTATTATAATTTCCTTGTATAGTCTTCTAGTTTTCTCTACATAACAAATAGAAATACATATTCTTTTTAAATGTATTTTTAAAGGAGGTTCCCCCCCTTTTTAAAGATGTTATTATTTATTTGACAGAGAGCATAAGCAAGGGGAGCAGCAAACAGAGGGAGAGGGAGAAGCAGGCTTCCCACTGAGCAGAGAGCCCAACGTGGGGCTCAATCCCAGGACCCTGGGATCATGACCTGAGCTGAAGACAGACACTTAACCACCTGAGCCACCCAGGCACCCCTAGAAATACATACTCTTAATTTTATTACTTTTATAATGCAAGGTTGCGTAATATACATACTGTATTTTATTTTTACACCAAAAATCCTTGAACACTTTCTGTATCAGCATGTAGAGAACATTTATTTTACTGCTGTACAATACTTTACTCTGTAAATTCCTTTTAACCTGATGACTATTTATAGATACCCAAATTTTTCTCATTCTTTTGTCATTAATATAATGCTAAAATGAAAAATATTATGCTTTTTAAAATAAAGTCCCAGAAATAGTAGAAAAGGGTTATAAGTTATATGTTTTAAATTTTTTTTGAACATAATTACCTTTGTAAACAGGGTAACAGAAATCAGCCAATACAGCTTTTTAATTTTACTAATTATTTTTAAAGTAAGCTCTATGTGTGAAATTTTTTAAAAAAATAAAGTGTGCCAAAAAAGAAGAGCAAGGAAAAGGCTATCAGAGACAAGAAATTTTATTTGACAAAGATCCAAATAAAATGTCTAGAAATAACAAAATAATAATTATTATAATTTAAAACAAAATGGAAGACTTAATTGGTAGATTATAAATTTATGAAGAGAGTTCTTATATATCAAATTGTTGATCTGAAGATATCACCCAGAATGGAGCACAGACAATAAAAAGATGGAAAATATGAAGAAAAAAAACAGGGAGCAAGATGATGAGATAGGAAGCAAAGAGTGGGAGATCTAATTTACATCTAATAAAAAATGAATGTCCAGCTCAGTGCGAGAGGCCGAGGGAGAGGGAGAAGCAGGCTCCCTGCTGAGCAGAGAGCCCAATGTGGGGCTCAAGCCCTGGACCTTGAGATCATGACCTGAGCAGAAGGCAGATGCCTAACCAACTGAGTTACGCAGGTGCCCCAAAATGGCTATTTCTGACTGTGCCCTTGAAATCCCACTCCTGTGAGCCAGGCCAACAAAATTCAATTTGATAAACATGCACTTAACACCAGCTGGAAACAATGCAATGGACAACATGCCCTGGGGGTGCAAATATGAGATATCTAAAGATTTTCTTCAAGGTACTTGCACAGATAATTAAGGCCTGTGTATCACTGACCTTGTACAATCTTCTCTAGTTGCAGTTGATAGGAAGCTGTTTCAGTCCTATCAAACATCCGTCATTAGTAATTTCACATTGGAGATGTTTATAAAGCAATTAATGATTCCTATGAATACATAGCCATTTTTATTTTTTAAATTAAAATCAATTTAATTAACATATAGTGTATTATTAGCTTCAGAGGTAGTTTAGTGATTCATCATTTGCATATAACACCCGGTGCTAGTTACATCAAATGCCCTTCTCAATGACCATCACCCAGATACCCCAGCCCCCACCCACCCCCCTCCAGCAACCATAGGTTTGTTTCCTCTAGTTAAAAGTCTCTATGGTTTGTTTCCATCTCTGATTTTGTCTTATTTTAGTTTTCCTTCCCTTCCCCTATGTTCATCTGTTTTGCTTCCTAAATTCCACATATGACTGAAATCATATATTTGTCTTTCTCTGATTGACTTATTTTGCTTAGCATAACACCCTCTAGTTCTTTCCATATTGTTGCAGATGGTTAAGATTTTATTCTTTTTGATGGCTGAATAATATTCTATTGTATATACATACCACATCTTCTTTATCCATTCATTTGTCGATGGACATATGGGCTCTTTCCATATTTTGGCTATTGTGGACAATGCTCCTATAATATACATCGGGGTGCATGTGACCCTTTGAATCACTATGTTTTTATCCTTTGGATAAATGCCTAGTAGTGCAATTGCTGGGTTATAGGGTAACTCTGTTTTTAACTTTTTAAAAAGATGAGAGACTGTGGACTCTGGGAAACAAACTGAGGGCTTCAGAGGGGAGGGGGGTGGGGGATTGGGATAGGCCAGTGATGGGTATTAAGGAGGGCACATATTGCATGGTGCACTGGGTGTTATACGCAAATAATGAATCATGGAACATTGCATCAAAAACTGGGGATGTACTGTATGGTGACTAATATAACAAAATAAAAATAAAAAATAAAATTAAAGATTTATTTGTTTATTTTATAAATAAAATAGAGCAAGAACGGGCAGAGAGAGCAAGGTAAAGGGCAGAGGGAAAAGGAGAAGGAGAGAAGCAGACTCCTCAATGAGTGGGGAGCCAGACATAGGGCTTGATTTCACAACCCTGAGGTCATGGCCTGAGCCAAAAACAAGAGTGGGACATTAAACCTACTGAGCCACCCAAGTGTCCCTCTATTTTTAACTTTTTGGGGATCTCTGTACTGTTTCAAAATGTGGCTGCATCAGCTTGTATTCCCACCTACAGTGTAAAAAGTTCCCCTTTCTCTGCATCCTCACCAACATTTGTTGTTTCCCGAGTTGTTAATTTTACCCATTCTGACTGGTGTGAGGTGGTATCTTATTGTGTTTTTGATTTCTATTTCCCTGATGTTGAGTGATATTGAGCACTTTCTCATGTGTTTGTTGGCCATTTGTATGTCTTCTTTGGAAAAATGTCTTTTCATGTCTTCTGCGCATTTCTTGACTACATTATTTGTTTTTTGAGTGTCGAGATTGGGAAGTTGTTTACAGATTTTGGATGCTAGCCCTTTATCTGATAAGGCATTTGCGAATATCTTCTCCCATCCTGTACGTTGTCTTTTAGTTTGTTGACTGTTTCCTTTGCTCTGCAAAAGCTTTCTATCTTGATGAAGTCACAATAGTTCATTTTTGCTTTTGTTTCCCTTGCCTTTGAAGACGTGTCTAGCAAGAAGGTGCTGCTGCTGAGGTCAAAATGTTGCTACCTGTATTCTTATCTAGGGTTTTGATGTATTCCTGTCTCACATTTAGGTCTTTCATCCATTTTGAGTTTATTTTTGTGTGTGGTATAAGAAAATGGTCCAGTTTCATTTTTCTGCATGTGGCTGTCCAAATTTCCCAGCACCATTTGTTGAAGAGACTGTCCATTTTCCATTGGATATTCTTTCCTGCTTTGTCGAAGATTAGTTGACCATAGAGTTGAGGGTCCATTTGTGGGCTCTCTATTCTATTCCATTGATCTATGTGTCTATTTTTGTCCAGTACAGGCTGTCTCGATAACAGCTTTGTAATACAGCTTACAGTTCAGAATTGTGACACCACCAGCTTTGCTTTTCTTTTTCAAAATTCCTCTGGCTATTCGGGGTCTTTTCTGGTTCCATACAAATTTTAGGATTATTCCATTTACATGGAAAAAGTTGATAGTATTTTGATAGGGATTGCATTAAATGTGTAGATTGCTCTAGGTAGCACAGACATTTTCACAATATTTGTTCTTCTAATCCATGAGCATGGAACATTTTTCCATTTCTTTGTGTCTTCCTCAATTTCTTTCATGAGCATTCTATAGTTTTCTGAGTACAGATTCTTTGCCTCTTTGGTTAGATTTATTCCTAGGTATCTTATGGTTTTGGGTGCAGTTGTAAATGGAATCGACTCCTTAATTTCTCTTTCGTCTGTCTTATTGTTGTATAGAAATGCAACTGATTTCTCTGCATTGATTTTATATCCTGCCAGGTTGCTGAAATTCTGTATTAGTTCTAGCCACTTTGGGGTGGAGTCTTTTGGGTTTTCCACCTAAAGTATCATATCATCTGCAAAGAGTGAGAGCTGGACTTCTTTGCAGATTTGGATGCCTTCTATTGCTTTTTGTTGTTCGACTGCTGAGGCTAGGACTTCCAGTACTATGTTGAACAACAGTGGTGAGAGTGGGCAACCCTGCCGTGTTCCTGACCTTAGGAGAAAAGCTCTCAGATCTCCCCCATTGTGGATGATATTTGCTGTTTTTTTTTTTTTTTAATATATGGCTTTTATGATATTGAAGTATTTTCCTTCTATTCCTATATTGGGAAGAGTTTTAATCAAGAAAGGATGCTATATTACGTCAAATGCTTTTTCTGATCTAATGAGAGGATCAACTGGTTCTTTTCCTTTTTTTTATTAATGTAGTGTATCATGTTGAATGATTTGTGGATGTTGAACCACCCTTGCAGCCCAGGAATAAATCCCACTTGGTCACAGTGACTAATCCTTTTTAATACTGTTGCATCTTATTAGCTAGTATTTCGATGAGAATTTTTGCATCCATATTCATCAGGGACACTAATTTGTAATTCTTTTTGGTGGGGGTCTTTGTCTGGTTTTGGAATCAAGGTAATGCTGGCCTCATAGAATGAGTTTGGATGTTTTCCTTCCATTTCTACTTTTTTGGAACAGCTTCAGAAGGATAGGTATTAATTCTTCTTTAAATGTTTGGTAGAATTCTGCTGGGAGGCCATCTGGCCCTTGACTCTCGTTTTTTGGGAGATTTTTGATTACTGCTTTAATGTCTTTGCTGGTAATGGGTCTTCTCTGGTTTTCTGTTTCTTCCTGTTTCAGTTTTGGTAGTTTATATGTTTCTAGGAATGCATTCATTTCTTCCAGGTTGCCTAATTTGTTGGCATATAGTTGCTTATAATATTCTCTTAATAATAGTTTGTATTTCTGTGGTGTTGGTTGTGATCTCTCCTCTTTCATTTATGATTTTATTTATTTGGGTCCTTTCTCTTTCGTTTTTGGTTAGTATGGCTAGAGGTTTGTTGATCTCATTAATTCTTTCAGAGAACCAGCTCCTAGTTTCATTGATCTGTTCTGATGCTCTTTTGATTTCTATATCATTGTTTTCTGCTCTAATCTGTATTATCTCTCTTCTCCTGCTGGAATTAGGCTTTATTTGCTGTTCTTTCTCCAGATCCTTTAGGTGTAAGGTTAGGTTGTGTATTTCAGACTTTTCTTGTTTCTTGAGAAAAGCCTGGATTACTATCTACTTCCTTTTTAGGGCCGCCTCTGACACATACCAAATGTTCTGTTTTTATTTTCATTTATTTCCATGTTTTTTTTAAATTTTTTTTAATTCCTGGTTTAGCCATCATTCTTTAATAGGATACTCTTTAACCTCCATGTATTTGTGTTCCTTCCAAATTTTCTCTTGTGATTGAGTTCAAATTTTAACGCCCTAGTCTGAAAATATGCATGGTATAATTTCAGTCTTTTGTTACCAGTTGAGACCTGATTTGGGACCCAGTATGTGATCTATTCTAGAGAATGTTCCATGTGCACTTGAGAAGAATGTGTATTCTGTTGCTTTAGGGTAGAATGCTCTAAATACATCTGTGAAGTCCATCTGGTCCAGTGTGTCACTCAGAGCCCTGTTTCCTTGTTGATCTGCTTGGATGATCTGCCATTGCTGTGATTAGGGTGTTAAAGTTCCCTACTATTATTGTATTATTATCAAGGTGTTTCTTTAATTTTGTTATTAATTGGTTTCTATAATTGGCTGCTCCCAAGTTAGGGACATAAATATTTACAATGCTAGATCTTGTTGGATAGACCCTTTATTGTGATAGAGTGTCCTTCTTTACCTCTTATTATAGTCTTTGGTTTAAAATCTAGTTTGTCTGATAAAAGGATTGCTACCCCACCTTTCCTTTGATGTCCATTAGCATGATAAATAGTTCTCCACCCCCTCACTTTCAATCTGGAGGTGTCTTTGGGTCTAAAATGAGTCTCATGTAGACAGCCTATGGATGGGTCTTGCTTTTTTATCCAGTCTGATACCCTGCATCTTTTGATTGGAGCATTTAGTCCATTTACATTTAGGGTAACTATTGAAAGATATGAATTTAGTGCCATTATACTACCTGTGAAGTCCCTGTTTCTGTATATTATCTCTGTTTCTTTCTGGTCTATGTTATTTTTGGGTCCTCTCTTCACTTACAAGATCCCCTTTAACTGTTCTTGCAGGTTGGTTCAGTATTCACAAATTCCTTTAGTTTTTGTTTGTCCTGGAATCTCTTTATCTCTCCCTCTATTCTGAACGAAAGCCTTGCTGGATAAAGTTCTTTGCTGCGTATTTTTCCCTAAATGGGAAATATAGGAAACATGATATATTCAATGGATACATTGAATCTATAATGCCAGTCCTGTCTGGCCTGCCAGGACTCTGTGGATGGATATGCTGGCAGCCTTATGTTTCTGCCCTTGTTGCTTAAGTACCTCTTGTCCCAAGCTGCTTTCAAGATTTTCTCTTTATCCCTGAAATTTGCAAGCTTCACTATTATATGTTGGGGTGTTGATCTATTTTTATTGATTTTGGGAGGGTTTCTCTGTGCCTTTTGTACTTGAGTGCCTGTTTCCTTTCCCAGATTAAGGAAATTCTTAGCTATAAGAACTTTCTCTTCTGGGACCTCTATTATTGGAATATTATTTCACTTTCTGGAATTGCTGATTTCTCAAATTCTCCCTTTGTTATCCCTTAGTTGTTTTTCTCTGTTTTTTCTAGCTTCATTATTCACCATCATTTTGTCTTTCATATCTCCTACTCTGTCTTCTGCCTTGCTTACCCTGGTAGTTAGAGCCTCCATTTTTTACTTTATCTGAGTAATTAGCATTTTTAATTTCAGCCTGATTAGATTTTAGGTTTATTTTTATTTCTACAGTAAGTGATTCTGTACTGTCTTCAATGCTTTTTTCAAGCCCAACTAGAATCTTTATAATTATTGTTTTGGATTCTAGTTCTGACATCTTACTTATATCCATATTGATTAAATCCCTGGCAGTGAGTACTGTCTCCTGTTCTTTCTTTTGGGGTGGGTTTCTACATCTCTTCATTATGTCCAGAAAAGAATAAGTGAGAGAGAAAAGACAAGAACAACAACAACAGAAAAATACCAACAAAACAACCCAGAAAAAAAAAAAAACGAAAAAAAAAAAAACAAACAAAATAAGAAAAAAAATCAAAGAGGAGGGAAAACAGAACAAAACAATAAACTAGATTCTGGGTGTATTTGGTCCGTTTGTTAAAATAAACAAGATACCAAAATAGGAAAGAAAGAAAGAAAAACTTATGTATATACAAAAATAAAATACAATGAAAGGAAATGAAAAATAATATATATGTAATGTATATATAAAAATTAAAAAAGGATTAAACAATTGATAAACAGAAAATAGCTAAAAAAAATAAAACTGAAAGACTAAAGAATAATTTAAAAATCACAAATGATATATATATACTGTTTTCTCCAAGAGCTGAAGCTTTGCAGTTCTCTGTGATCGGTAAACTTGGTGTTAGCCAGATTTTCCTGCTGGTCCTCTAGAGGAGGGGCCTGTTGTGTTGATTCTCAGGTGTCTTTGCTCTGGTGGAATTGCGCGCCCCTTGCCAGGGGGGCCATACTCAATGTAAGCAGCTCTTGTTTGAACTATGTGGTGCTGTTTTGCTCCCTGAAGGCTTTTAGCACCAATGCAGGGTATGAAAATGACAACACCCTTATTCTAGCCCCAGAGCTGAAAGTTCGTGCCCTGCACAATTCAGTGAGCCCTCAAAGAAAATCAGTCACTCTTGTCTCCCTGGTTCCTGCCATAACTTTGTATTCACCCAGTCCATGACCAGTTCTTTTTATCTCAGGCATGTGACCCAGTTTCCAGTCTCCAAACGTTATAGATTCCTAGGGCACAAGTCTGCGTCATTCCTCCCAGGAGAGGCAAGGGGCTCTTGCCATGCTCTGCCTTTCACTGGGCCTCTGCAGGGAGAGCAGTTGAACAACTGCACAGTGGTTCCCAGTTTATGGCAATATGAGCAGAAAACCATCACCTGGACTTACTGTTTTCAGGCAGCTTCCCTGCTCCAATGTTTGGGAACTCTGCTACACTCAGGCACCCATTTTTTTTTTTTTTTTTTGTGACCCTGGAGATCCTGAGACCATGCTGTCCCACCTAAAATTTCACTCTGCTTCATCACCTGAGCACCTTTCAGCCAGGAGTGTCCCCAACTGTAGCAGACTTCTCAAAGTTCTGATTTTGCACTCTGCTGCTTATGACACTTTCTGGTAATCTCCTTAAGCAAGCTTCCTCCCGTCCGCAGATTATCTTCATATACATTACCTGGATTCATGTTTCCACACCTCCTACCTTGCAAAAAGGGGTCACTTTTCTATTTGTAGAATTGCAGCAATTCTTTTCTCAGCTCTCTGGTTCACTTTGCAGGTGTTCAGAATGATTTGATAACTGTCTAGCTGAATTCCAGGGACCAGAAAAAATTAGGGTACCCTACTTGTCTGCCATCTTAACTCCTCCCTTCCATAGCCATTTTTAAAACTGTGACATGGATTACAGCTAATTACCTTATTGAACAAGATATCTTATTACAATTTAGTGTTTATTACATTCAAAATATATTAATTTTACCTAACCACAGTATCTTACTTAGTTGAGGCAGCTATAACAAATTACCCCAGACTGGGAGGCTTAAATTACAAATAATTATTTCCTCACAGTTCTGGAGGCAGGGAAGTCCAAGGCCAAGGTGTTAGCCAGATTTGGTTCTTGGTAAAGGCCCTCTTCTGGATTTGCAGACAGCCATCTTCTCATAGTATCCTCACATGGCAGAAAGGAAAGAAAGATACAAGCTCTCATATGTCTTGTCTTGTCTTTTCTTTTTAATCGTATGTCTTTTCTTATATGGTGCTAATTCCATTCATGAGGGCTCCACCCTGATGACCTAACTACTTCCCAAAATCTCCACCTCCTAAAACCGTCACATGGGGGATTAGGACTTCAACATATGAGTTTTCTTTAGGGACACAAATATGTAGTCCATAACATATAGAATATTTTGTAATTAATATTCAGTTGTGTGTAAGAAATTCCAGAACTTTGTAATAGGAAGAAACTTCCACTATTTAAACAAATGCTAAATTTTGTTATTTTTTTCTTCTAGGATTCTATTACCCTGATCAAATTCCCCTAGTCTTTACTGACAATGTTGACTTTTTAAATTAGTGGCCTTCCCCAATTTAGACCTTGCTTTTCATTAAACCTGACGTTCAGCATCAGTCATGCTGGCTACATCGTTGTTGCATGCAGGTATTTGCTATGGTTCTTTTATGTTCCTACTTTTTACCATTTGTTCTCAGGTCTTAGAAGACTGCCTATTATCCAGGTTTCCATTGCTTAGCAGCTCAAAGCTCTCAGGCACTGAGACTATGTGGTTCACTAGGCATACCAAGTCTACTACAGATGCCCAAAGGATATTTGTGATATCCTCTTGCCTGGACAACCCTCTCCTGACTATACCCTTTGTATAAATTTTAGCCATCCTTTAAAATCCAGGCTCAGATTTGACTTTTTTAATGAAAACTTTCTTATCTCAACCTGTTCCCAAATGTGTTTGCATAAACATTACTTCTGGGAGATGTTAATAAGGTTTTATAAAAAGGAATTTTACTAAATAAAATCCTATCTGCAGACCTTGTCAGAATCTTTTGAAATATCAATTCATATTTTGATTATTCAACAAATGAATAGATAATACAAGAATTTTGATGACAGAACTTTCTCTTCATGGAATACCAGTTTAGTAAGAGTATTCTCTGGGCATATATTGGCAAGTTTGCTGATTATTTGATTCTTCATTTCTCTGAGTTCCTATGCAAATTATAATCTGTAGGACACTATTTAGAAGTCATTTATTTAGTCACTAAGTATATTTCTCTACCTGTTTCCCAAAGGATTTGTTAAACCTTATTTATTTTATCAAAGTACAAGATAAAACATTTAATATGGATTTAAATAAAGTGAAAATGAAAGAAACAAAACATTTTAGTGACTAAAGTCAAACAGATTATTATAATTGGATAATATAATTGCCTGTAGTTTCCTGGCACTTTGTGTAAAAATTAATGTGATAGAGCTATCAATTTGTCGCAAAAATATAGAGTAATTTAAAAATATTTTTTCCTAAAACAAAATCCAAGGAAGAATATGACACAAGTAGTCATATTCTTTCATAAAGGGCATTGAGAAGTAAATTATAGAATATTTTGCCTACCATTTTTCAAAACTTTGAAGAACGTCCTTCCATGGAGGAAATAATATTAATCTGTAATTCAGTGAAGAATTTCTGTGAGAAGCTGAGGTAACAACCAGAGTGTTAGGATATATGTTCACCTGCAAGAAACAGAAACTTGAGGTAGACTTTGTTTCAAATAAGGGAAATCTTTATTTCCCTTTTTACCTAGTGGCCTGAAGGTGCAAAGCCTAGGTCTGGCACCTTCCAATCTCTGAGGCTGTCCATGGACTGGAATTCTTTTTATCTCCCTGCTTCACATTTCTGGGCTGTTGCTCTTGTTGTTACCATGGTCACAACTGACCAGGATGTCTCAGTGCCACAGCCTCAATCAGGGCCAGTGCAAGAAGGAGAAGAGTATGGAGAAGCATTACCCTTTCCTTCTGCTCAGATCCCAGTGGCCTGGACATCTTTGTATGGCCAGACTGGAGATGCAGAGTTGTGGTTTTTATTCTGGGTGGTCATGTATCTGGTAAAATGATTCTCTGATAAAAGAAAAGACAATGAATATTGGAAGAAAATTTGTAACCTCTGCCACGACTGGTTTCCAGCTTTCTTTCCTGCTGTCTAGATTATCAAGGAGGAAGAAAATGTATACATTAAAGTATTTATTAACATGTCCTAGATGAGCTTTGGACAAACACTAAATTTATTTTAAGTTTGAAATCTTAAAATACATGGTTAATGTGAAGCTTATATTGTTTGTTAAGGTAAAGGCCCTGGACATTAGATTCCAGAGGTGAGGGCGGGGGAGTGGTCCTCTCTGTGGAAGTGAAACAAATGCTTTTCTGTCCTAGCTGAATGTCAAGCCACACTGGTATTAACACAGTAGTAGGGAAGGGTCAGAAGTGCTTTAGAAAGGACAGTGGATCAGTCTCAAGCTTTTTCCCCAAACTAGAGACAGATTCTCCAATTCGGGGCCACGTAGACAGTAATACTTGAAATTCCAGAGTTGCCATTTTGGCCTTTTTGTGGGTTTTCCATTAGTGTAGTAATGCTGTATTACAAGTCACTTTAAAACTTAATGACTCAAAACGACCACCACTTAACTTATCTCACAGTTTTATGAATCATACATGTTAGCTGGGATCAGTTGGGCTTTTGCTCTTGGGTAGCCTCACTCCCAGGTCTGGACCTTGGCTAGGAGAACAGGGTGATTCATTTCTGCTCCCCTTGGGCTTTCACCCTGTAGCAGGCTAACCAGGCCGAGGCAGGGGTCCAAGTGAAAGAGTTAATGTGTACAAGGGCTAGCACTGGCACATCATAACTTCCAGAACATTCTATCAGCAGAGGTGAATCACAAGCTCAGTTAAGAGTTAAAGTATAGGATTGGAGGCTGGGAAGATGGTAGAGTAGGAGGGCCCTAAGCTTGCTTTGTCCCGCAGATGTGGCTAGATAACACTCTCATCAGTGTAAATAACCCAGAAAATGACCTGAACACTGGCAGAACGAACTCCACACTAAAAGTAGAGAAGAGGCCACATAGAAGAAGGTAGGAAGGGTGAAGACACAGTTTGGGAGCAAAAGATATCTTGGCTGTCTGCTAGGGAAGGAGTTGGTAGCACAGAGAAGGATGAAAAACAGACCACCACACCAGGGAGCCTGCACAGGGAAGATGAATCCCCTTAACATTTGGCTTTGAAAGCAAGAGAGGCTGATTCTCATGAGTTCTTACAGCCAGTGGGACTTAAGGCTTGGTATTTGAAAACTCAAAAGGCTCAGCTCTGGAAGAGCCTGGAGGGCATTAGGAAACTGAGTGCCCACTCATTTAGAGAATAGGACAAACAGCCAGTGCAGATATAGCCTGAAAGAAGTGGTTTTGAAAAACTCCCCTTGGGACACATGGGAGGGATAGTGATTTTCTCATCTCAGAGCATGGTCTAGAGAGGAAGGGATCATGGGAAGATACCTCCAGGAACAGAGGAGCTGCCAGGTGTCACTTCCCTCCCCTGCTCTCCAGGATAAATATACTGCCACCTGAGGGAACCAGCATGGTGCTGACATTTGTTACCTAACATGCTTACAACAAGCCCTGCCCCCTATGCTTTGGCAGATCCACATTTTCCAGTCATACTTGCCTCAGTCCTGGCTCTGCAGATCCCCTCCCCCAGAAGACCTGCACAAGCCTTGCCAGCACCATCTCTGACCCACACCTTTTGCAGGGTCTGGGTTCAGGCAGTGATGCTGGTAGGTTTCATTTTGTAAGCAGATCAGTGCACACATTTTTAAAATGCACCCCAGCCAACCAGGGACCAAACACTGCCCACAAAAAAGAAAGAGAGCCTCTGCAAAAAAACTAGATTGAGGGATCGAAAGGTCAGGACTGAAGAGCATAGTACATGTAACACACATAGGAGAACTCCCAGCAGCACCAGATCCTGGGAAACCGGGGACATTGCACTACAGAGCACTGCAGGACCTCTTCTTCATAAGGTCATTACCTTCAGGAGAAAGAGATGCAACTGAATTCCCTAACACACAAAAATAGACACAGAGAGCTAGACAAAATGGAGAGACAGAGGAATACATACCAAATGAAAGAGCAGGACCAAATTACAGCAAGAGACCTAAGAGAAATGGATATAAGTAGTATGGCAGCTAGAGAATTTAAAGTAATAATCATAAAGATGCTTACTGGATGTGAGAAAAGAGTGGAGGACATCAGTGAGACCCTTAACAAAGAGATAAATAAGAACCAATCAGAGATGAAGAACACAATAAGTGAAATTGACATACACCTGATGGAATAAATAGCAGACTAAAAGAAGCGGAATAAATCAGTAGCCTGAAGGACAGAGTAATGGAAACTAACCAAGCTGAACAAAGGAGAGAAGGAAGAATTATGCAAAATGAGAATAGACTTAGAGAACTCAGTGACTCTATCAAGTGTAATAACATTTGTGTTATAGGGATCCCAGAAGGAGGAGAGAGGGAAGGGAGGCACAATATTTATTTGAAGAAATAATAGCTGAAAACTTCCATTATCTGGAGGAAGGAAACAGATGTCCAGATCCAGAAGGTACAGGAGGTACGCAAAATCAACCCAAGGAGGTCCACACCAAGACACATCGTAATTAAAATAGCAAAAAGTATTGATAAAGAAAAATAATTAAAGTGGCAAGAGAAAAAACACTTACACAAAAAGGCACACCATAAGGCTATCAGTGAATTTTTCAGTAGAAACTTTGCAGGCCAGAAGAAAGTGGCATGATATATTCAGTGCTGAAAGGGAAAAATCTGCAGCCAAGAATATTCTATTCATTAAGGTCATTATTTAGAATAGAAGGAGAAATAAAGAGTTTTTCAGACAAACAAAAACTAAAGGAGTTTATGATCACTAAACCAGGTGTACAAGACATGTTAAAAGGGACTTTGAATGGAAAGAAAAGACCATAAGTGAGAGTATGAAAAGTTGAAAGCACGAAAATAGTACAAATAAGTATTTCTGTAAAAATCAAAGGATTCATAAAATAAAAGGATGTAAAATATGACACCATATATCTAAAATGTGTGTGTGTGTGGGGGGGTGAAGAATGTGTTTGAACTTAAGAGACCATCAACGATTAATAGAGTACTATACACAGAAGATGTTATATACAAACCTAATTGTAATCACAAATAAAAAAGAAGTAATAGAATTACAAAGAATAAAGAGAAAGGAATCCAAGTATATCACTAAAGAAAGCCAACAAATCATGAAAGAGAGCAAAAGAAGAAAAGATCAGAGAAAAATTACAAAACAATAGCAAAACAAGTAACAAAATGGCAAAGACTTATCTATCAATAATTACTTTTAATGTAAATGGACTAAATGCCCCAATCAAAAGACATAGGGTGAGAGAGTGGGTAAAAAACAAAATAAGACCCATCTATATGCTGCCTACAAGAGACTCATTTCAGACCTAAAGTCACCTGCAGATTGAAAATGAAGGAATGGAGACACATTTATCATGCAATGGATGATAAAGCCAGGTTGGTAATACTTATATTGGACAAAATAGACTTTAAAACAAATGCTGTAATGAGACAATGTACACTATATAATAATAAAGGGGACAAACCAACAAGAAGATGCAACTGAGGGAAGCTAAGATGGCAGCATAGTAGGAGGACTCTAGGCTCATATCTTCTCTTGAACACAACTGGATAGCTATCAGATCATTCTAAATACCACAGAAATCAACCTGAAGACAGAACAAACTCCACAACTAAAGGGAGAGAAGAAGCCACATCAAAGAAGGCAGGAAATGCAGAGACATGGTTTGGGGGAGAAATGGATCACAGGTGCTGCAGAGGGGAGGGAACTGTGGTCATAGAGAAAGGCGAGAAAGAGGGGAGCATCCAGGGGAACAAACGAGGAGAATATTTCACCAAAGCCAATGGCTGGGAAAACAAAAGAGCCCGATTTTCATGGGTTCTTGCAACCAGTGGAGCTTGAAGACTGGAGTTTTAAAGGTTGGGGGCTTGGCTGGGATAGAGCCCCGAGGGCCTGCCCTATTCCCGGATAGTTAGCAGGCAAACAACCTGGGGGCAGACAGCATGGAAACAGTCTTGGGACACATGGGGATAGGGGGAGGGAGGTGGGTATTGTTCACTCTTCTTGGAGAATGTCCCTGAGAGGTAGCATTCAGGGTGGTGTCTCTCTGGGTACAAAGGATGCATGGCCAGAGATCTAAGTGAAACAGATATGTTACATGCCTGATGGATATTTAAACCAATAATCATAAGGATACTTGCTGGGCTTGAGAAAAGAATGGAAGACTTCAGGGCAGGCCTTACCACAAAAGAATCAGTCAGAAATGAAGAATGCAATAATTGAAATTGGAAACAGGCTTGATGCAATCAACACAAGGCTGGAAGAAGCAGAGGAATGAATAAGTGATATAGAAGACAAAATAATGGAAAATAAGTTGAACAAAAGAGAGAAAGAAGAATTAGGCAACACAAGAATAGATTTGGGGAACTCAGTGACTCCATCAAATGTAATAACTTTCATATTATAGGAGCCCCAGAAGAAGAAGAGAGAGAAAAGGGGGCCGAAAAGGTGTTTGGGGAAATCATAGCTAAAAACTTCCCTAATCAGGGGAGGGAAACAGACATCCAAATCTGGGAGGCACAGAGAACTCCCATCAAAATCAACAAAAGCAGGCCAACACCAAGACATATTGTAATAAAATTTGCAAAAAAAAAAAAAAAAAAATAGCCATAAAGAAAAAAATCTTAAAAGCAGCAAGACAAAGGAAGTCCCCAACTTACAAGAGAAGACAAATAAGGTTATCAGCAGGTCTCTCCACAGAAACTTGGCAGGGCAGAGGGGAGTGCCAAGATATATTCAGTGTGCTGAGTGGGAAAAATCTACAACAAGAATATCCTATCCAGCAAGGTTATCATTCAGAATAGAAGGAGAGAGAAAGATTTCTCAGACAAACAAAACTAAAGGAGTTTGTGACCACTAAACCAGCCCTGCAAGAAATATTAAAGGAGACTCCGGGAGGAAAGGAAAGACCAAAAATGACAAAGACAAGAAAAGAACAGAGAAAATCTCCAGAAACAACAGAAAAACAAGTAATAAAATGGCACTGAATACATATCTATCAATAATTACTCTGAATGTAAATGGACTAAATGCTCCAATCAAAAGACAGGGTGTTAAAATGGATAAAAAAACAAGACTCATCTATATGCCGCCTACAAGAGACTCATTTTAGACAGAAAGACACCTGCTGATTGAAAGTGAAGGGATGGATAATCATTTATCGTGCTAATGGGCATCAAAAGAAAGCTGAATGGCCATATTTATATCACACAAACTAGACTTTAAACCAAAGACTGTAACAAGAAAGGAAAGAACCGAATGTCCATCGGCTGATGAATGGATGAAGAAGATGTGGTATATACATAATGTACACACCATACAAAGGAATATAACTCAGCCATAAAAAAGAATGAAATCCTGCCATTTGCAGTGACATGGATGGAATTAGAGAGTATTATGCTACATGAAATAAATCAAAGAAAGGCAAATATATGATTTCCCTCAGAGGTGGGATTTAATCAACAAAACTATGAGCAAAGGGGAAAAAAGAGAGAGAGAAAGACAAACCAGGAAAGAGACTTAACTTAGGGAACAAACTGATCGTTACCAGAGGATAGGTGGGTGAGGGATGGGTTAAATAGGTGATGGGGATTAAGGAGGGCAGTTATCATGATAAGCACTGAGTAATGTATAGAATTTTTAATCAGTATATTGTCCACCTTAAACTAATATAACACTGTATTTTATACCAAAAGTAAAATTTAAAAAGTTATTTAAAATAAAGTATAGGAAAATAGATTCCTCCTCTTAGATGGGGAAGCTGCAAAGTCACATTGCGAAGACTTGGATAAGGAGGAGTGGAGTATTGTGCCGTTTTGTTGTCTATCTACCACCATAGGCAACCAGAAAAAAATAATTTCTACTAATATTATTGGTGATGTACATATATCCCTTTAAGCTATGATAAAAGCATTGATTTGTTGTGGTTAAACTTGAGATTTGAAATGGAAGTATCTGGATGTCAATACTCACTCTGCTTCTTGTGAAAAATTAAAAGTTAAAGTTAAAAGATTTATGATACTAGATAAGTGTCTAACCTTTAAGTCCCTTTTCTTTGTCTATAAAATGGGAGTGATAATTGTATTTATCTCTTAGGGTTGTTTTGGAACCTAAATGAGAAAAATGAATGCAAAGTTCTCAAGATAGTACCTGGCAAATAGTAGTATTCAGCAATAATAGCTCTTTTTCTTTTTCTTTTTTTTTATTATCACTAACATCATGCAACCGAAGTATAATAGTTTGACTTCTTTGTGAGTCCAGATGTATGTGAAATTGAAAACAAGCATTAGGGCTTTAGTAGAGCAGGGCAGATTGAATATACATCTTTACTGCTATTTTTTACTTTAAATCTTTTTCAGTTAGTTAACATACAATGTTATATTAATTTCTGATCTACAATATAGTGTTTCAACAATTCCATACATCTCCCTGTGCTCATTAAAACCAGTGCAGCCCTTAACCCCCATCACCTATTTAACCCATCGCCCCACCTCCCCTTTGGTAACCAACAGATTGTTCTCTGTAATTAAGAATTTATTTCTTACTTTGACTCTCTCTCTCTCTCTCTCATTTTTTCCCTTTGCTGGTTCGTTTTATCCTTAAATTCCATATATATGAGTGAAATCATATGGCATTTTTCTTTCCTGACTTATTTTGTTTAGCATTATACTCCCTAGTTCCATCCATGTCGTTGCGAATGGCAATATTTCATTCTTTTTTATGGCTGAATAATATTCCATTATATATATATCTCTCACACCTTCTTTATCCATTCATCATTCAGTGGACATTTGGGCTGCTTCCATGTTCTGGCTATTGTAAATACTGCTGCTATAAACATAGAAGTGTATGTTTCCCTTTGAATTAGTATTTTTGTATTCTTAGCAGTGTAATTTCTAGATTATAGGGTGGTTTTATTTTTAACTTTTTGAGAAACCTTGATGCTGTTGTCCAGAGTGACTGCACCAGTCTGCATTCCCACAACAGTGCATGACTGTCATTTTCTTCCTTAACAATAAAGGAGTATTGGCAACAAAAAGAGAGTCATTCTTTTGGAAACAAAGAAGCAGATGAAAAGTGAAAGAAATAGTTTCATGAAATTGGTGTTGGCAATGAGTTCTTGGATTTGACACCAAAAAACAGGCAACAAAATCAAGACTGAACAAGTGGGACTACATCAAACTAAAAAGCTTTTGCACAGCAAACAATTACCATAGTGAAATGGCAACTTATGGAATGGGAGAAAATAGTTGCAAATCATACAGCTGTTAAAGGATTAATATTTGAAATCCTTTTCAAATATAAGGAACTCCTACATCTCAATAGGAAAAACAAAAACAAAAGCAAATAACAACCTGATTTCAAAATGGGCAAAGGACTTGAATAGACATTTTCTAAAGAAGATATACAAATGGCTAACAGATACACAAAAATATTCTCAACATAAGTAATCACGAGTGTAATATGAATCAAAACAATAATGAGATATTAACTCACATCTATTAGGATGGCCATTTTAAAAAATAATAATGAGTATTGGAGAGGATGTGGAGAAACTGAAACCCTGGCTGGTAGGAATGCAAAATGGTCACTTTGGGAAACAGTATGGAGATTCCTCAAACAATTAAAAATAGAACTGCCATATGATCTAACAATCCTACTTCTGGGTATTTATCCAAGAGAATTGGAAGCAGGATCTTGAAGAGATATTTGCACTCCCATTTTCATTGAAGCATTAGTTATAATAGTCACGATGTATAACAACCAAAATGTTCATTCATGGATGGATGGATAAAAAATGTGTATATACATTCTGCAATATGCAACAGCATGGGCGAACCTGGGAATTATTCTCATTGAAATAGGCCAGTCACAGAAAGAAATATACTGCATGATTCCACTTACAAATAATGTGCTGTTTAATTTTATGCATCAATTTGACTAGTCTAAGGGATGCCAAGATAGCTGATAAAACATTTCTTAATGTGCTTGTGAGGATGTTTCTGGAAGAGATTAACATTTGATTCAGTAAACTGAGTAAAGAGATCCACCCTCACCAACGTAAGTGGGCATCATTCAATCCTTTAAGAGCCTGAATGGAACAAAAATGCAAAGGAAAGACGGATTCACTCTCTTCCTGCCCTTGGACATCAGAACTCCAGGTTCTTGGGTCTTCGGATTCTAGACTGATACTAGTGGTCCCTGATTGTCAGACCTTTGGAATTGGACTGACTTATACCAGTCACTCTCCTAGTTCTACAGTTTGCAAATAGAAAATTGTGATAATTTTCAACCTTCATAACTCTGTGTGCCAATTTCTATGGAAAATCTATTTATTTTTCTATCCATCTATCTATTTATGTATAACATGTATTCCTTTATATATCTCCTGTTGGTTCTGTTTCTCTGGAGAACCCTAGTTAATACCTATGAGTTATCTAAAATTGTATAGTAGAATAGTGGTTACCAGGAGCTAGGGGGAGGGAGAAATGGGGTTTCTATTCAATGAATATAAACTTTCAGTCATGAAAGATGAGTAAGTTCCAGAGATGTGCTGTACAGCATGGTGCCTGTAGTGAATAGTACTCTATTGTGCACTTAAAATTTTGTCAAAAGAATAGCTATCATGTTAAACGTCGTTACTAAACAACAAAAAGTAAATAACTTCTTTCAAGTCCAGAGAAGTCCTAAGAACAGGCTAATTAGAAATCAGGCACATAGGCTCCTTCTGAAAGTGCTAGTGTACACAGGACAAATTGGTCGGTAGTCTACAAGAAGCAGAGAGA
Organism: Ursus maritimus; assembly: GCF_017311325.1. Classification (NCBI taxonomy): domain Eukaryota; kingdom Metazoa; phylum Chordata; class Mammalia; order Carnivora; family Ursidae; genus Ursus; species Ursus maritimus. The sequence goes on along the minus strand of NW_024424230.1, from coordinate 52,563,582 downwards.
AAACTCCCTGCCAAGTCAGGGGCTGTCCTAACCTGATTAGGAATGGGTCAAAACTGATAAGCAGGGAAGGTTGACCAAACCAGAATCCAGAGCCAGTGGCGAAAATCAGGAATATCCTATAAAGTACCTCAGGTTATGTTACAGGAAGGAACTTGGCAGGATGACCCAACTCCAGGACTTTCAAAGTCATGTCTATAAATTACAGGGGGAAAGGGACTGTACTTTGAAGTATGATGAATATATGTTTGAACCTGGACACCTTCCCTGTATGACTGCGGGCAAGTTGACTAAACTATCTGAGACTCAGTTAAAAAGTTATTTTGAAACTATATCTAAAGCACTTCGGACAGAGTCTAGAATATATCAGGTGATTAGTAAATGACAGCTATTTTTGCAATTATCATCATCATGATTTGCTTAATATTAGGTTTGATAACTGCTGCTGTTTAAAATATATTCAAAGTTAGATGTGTTTGCTTATCTGTAAATGGGGATCATTTTGGTGTTTATTTCATGAAGCTATAAACTAATATATGTAGCATTCATGTCACTTAGAAAATACTAAACGGGTAATGTTGATTGTTGCAGCAACATTATTACTACTTCACCGATTAAGAATCATATTTTGGAATATTTTTTTGTCCGGCCTTTCAGTTATAGGTCAGTTAAACATTTGGCTGCCAGTGGGTGGTCTCTTTTTCACCGAACTATCTGGTACTTCCAGCCTTTCTGGTTGCCAAGCAGTCTAAATTTCTTTTAGACAGCAGAATGTCATGAAAAAAATGTCTTTTACAGTCATATATGTTTTTAGTAGATGGAATTATTATTATTATTATTATTATATAAAATTTCTGACAACAATGCATTAAACCTAGAATATAAAGATAGAAAGTTCATTAAAAAAACAATTTCACCATTTGAGTACAAGAGCATTTTTTGGTAAAATGTTTCAAGTAATTCATTCTATTTATTTATGTGAACATGAGGAGATAGATGTCTGGACTTAGGTATTGACCATATCATATTTCTATGTTCTAAATATCATTTCAAACATCTGCATAAAAGAGGCCATAGGTTATTGCTTTTTCTGTTGACAGTTGTTGAATTTTTTTGTTTGTTTTCTCTGTGCCTCATTATTTTTTATTAAAAGCTAGGCAACTTGTATAAAACAGTAGTGGAAATGAGCATACTTTTTTTTTCCCCCCAGGGGCTTGGTGTCAGAGCTTGAGTCCGTCAGTGCAGTTTGGGTTTTCCTATTGTAGATGCCTTTAGTGCACTCCAGATTTCAAATTTCCCCATTTGGAAGGTGGGCAGGTGTTTTTTAGGATCCTGTTCTCTCCCCTGCTTTCAGTAGTCCCTGAACATCAGCACATACAGGGAGATCTCTCTCCACACTCTTTTTTTTTTTAACCTCAGGAACTGGTGTTTTTTTTATTTATTTTTTAGTTCTTCATTTCCATTTTTTTAAATAATAATATTTTTTATTATATTATGTTAGTCACCATACAGTACATCCCTAGTTTTTGATGTAAAGTTCCATGATTCATTACTTGCATATAACACCCAGTGCACCATGCAATACGTGTCCTCCTTACTACCCATCACCAGTCTATCCCATTCCCCCACCCCCTCCCCTTCTGAAGCCCTGTTTGTTTCCCAGAGTCCATAGTCTCTCGTGGTTCATTCCCCCTTCTGTTTACCAGCCCCTTTCTTCTTCCCTTCCTTCTCCTACCGATCTTCCTACTTCCTATGTTCCATGAGTGAAACCATATGATAATTGTCTTTCTCCACACTCTTGTCCTTCTCCCAGCAGTGGCTTGTTATTCATTGTTCAGTTCATCGTGGGAACAAGGGAGTCCTTGGCTTTCCCAGTCCAGGTCCAATTTTAGGCAGGCCTTCTTGAGCTGAGTGTTGGGGTTGGGGCCTTCTCAACATTCTTGTCCGTCCCCCCAACCCATGACAACGAAATTCTGCTTTGTAACAGTAGTGGTCTTGGATGGGAAAGAATTCCCTGTGCTTCAACCAACAGCAGCCCCTGCTTTGCATAGGTGCAGGATCCTGGGACTGAGAAGGCTTCCTACCCTTCCTTCCAGAAGCAGGAGTCTTTGCTTCTACTTTTGTCTCAGAACTGGTGGGTTTTTGCCTGGGACCTGGGAATGGGAATATATCTTACCTCTCCTCCAGTGGCTTTAGGCTTTGGCCTCCTATAAGTGAGAGGTCTGAGAAGTGAGCAGGATTTCATGTGCTTCCTTGAGGAGAGCTCTCTTTGTCTCCTGTTCCATTCCGTCTTTCTCCCGAGCACCCAGAAGAGTTTGTGAATGAGTGAAGACTACCTCATGTCAGAGGCTCTCAGGTGTGTTGCACTGTCACTTTAACCCAAACTTAGCCTTTAAGAATTAGTTTAAACTTCAGCTACTTGCTCCTTGTTTACTTGTAAGATAACTGTCTCTTCTGCCTGTGCTTTCATTTTTTTTCCGTGTGTGTGTGTGTGTGTGTGTGTGTGTGTGTTTCCTGCCTGTGCTTTCAAAGCAAACCTGTTCACGTGTCCCTACTCTCTGGTTGGAATTTGCCACTCTTTAGAATTCAGTTCATTTATTGGTAGTGTCATTTGCAAATACCGTCTCCCATTCTGTGGGTTGCCTCTTAGTTTTGTTGACTGTTTCCTTTGCTGTGTACCATTTGCATCAACATGGATGGGACTGGAGGAGATTATGCTAACTGAAGTAAGTCAAGCGGAAAAAGACAATTATCATATGGTTTCACTCATTTGTGGCACATAAGCAATAGCACAGAAGATCATAAGGTCAGGGAGGGAAACCTGAAAGGGGAGAAATCAGAGAGGGAGATGAACCATGAGAGAATATGGACTCAGAGAAATAAACTGAGGGTCTCAGAGGGGAGGAGGTGGGGGGTTGGGGTAACAGGGTGATGGATACTAAGGAGGGCACATGTTGTGATGACAACTGGATATTATACACAACTAATGAATCACTGAGCACTACATCAAAAACTAATGATGTCCTATACAGTGGCTACCTGAACATAATAAGAAAATAATTCAGTTCATTTGTTTGCCTTGAACCTTCGGCTCTCTGATAGACTCAAGGAGGTTATATTTTAGAGTAGGAGAGATGTTCTCTTGCAGTTTCTGCATCATAAGCAGAAGAACCCGACAACTTTTGTTAGAGATGGGCTTTCCACAGGACATGCAAATTATTTCCCTTTCTTTGCCACTGTGAATGGGTCTGTGAGCGTTAACTCAGTACACAATTCTTTACTATTTTCCTAGTTAATTCTTAACTCTACAGTCTTCAGGGTGGACTTGCTGGAGCAGTGATGGTGAGCATCACTAAATTCCTGGAAGCATATTGCCAGGTTGTGTTCCAAGGTGACCACGCTCTTGCTGACACCAGTAGTATATGAGAGAGCAGTGTGTGCTTGAACGTTTTCTAACATTGTTTATTATTATTAAAAATATTTGTCAGCATGACAAGTCAGCATGCTAAACATATAATTGTGTTAAAATTTAGATTTCTTGTGAAATTGAATATTTTATTAAACTCTTGGTCATTTGTTTCCTTTTCATACCTTTCTGTTGCTTAATCTATCATTGCTGTGCACTTCCTTGTTGAGTAATTATTAAGTAACAGATGTACCAGAAAGCTGTCATGAGTTTTGCCTTCAAAGAACTATGGTTAAAAAAATAAACAAGAGGGGCGCCTGGGTGGCACAGCGGTTAAGCGTCTGCCTTCGGCTCAGGGCGTGATCCCGGCGTTCTGGGATCGAGCCCCACATCGGGCTCCTCCGCTATGAGCCTGCTTCTTCCTCTCCCACTCCCCCTCCTTGTGTTCCCTCTCTCGCTGGCTGTCTCTCTCTGTCAAATTAATAAATAAAATCTTTAAAAATAATTAAAAAATAAGAGCATCACATATCTAATATATGTATAAAATTGTATGTCATATGCCCTTTAGAGATCTGTGAAGTGGCTACTCCCTACTTGGTCTGACATGTGGAATATCAGAGCCCAGGACTTGGCTTTCTGCACACTGTTTTCCAGACCCAAGAGTCTTTGCAAAGGACCCTAAACCAGAGCTGATTGCTAGCTAATGTCTGTCGACTTGGGGTTAGCTTGGTTTCCGTTTATACGGGATTTAAAAAAAAAAAAAAGCTATTAACTTCTTTGCTCTCATCCTAATTCAACTAAATAGACTCCAAATAAAACTGAAGCTTGCTGAATGTCCTTGTGTCCTCCATTTGACTTTAGACTCCATCTAACTCTGTTTTCAGCCTGTCCTGGGTTCCTTTGCTCCTAGGACAAGGCTGGGTTATTTTTAAAAAATCCAAACCATGTTTTTAGTGTCTTTCCTTTTTTCCCCCTTATTTATTTATATTTATATTTACATTTCTATTTCTATTTATACTTTACTGAAATATAGTTGACACACAATGTTGCATTGGTCTCAGGTGTACAACATAATGATTCAACACGTTTAGGTGTTATGCTCTGTTCACCACAGGAATAGCTACTATCTGTCACAGTAGAATGATATGACAATACCATTGGCTATATTCCCTATGCTGTACCTTTTACTCCTATGAGGTATCCATTCTATAACTGGAAGCCTGTCCCTCCCGCTCCGCTTTACCTATCTTGCCCATCCTCTCACCCTCTTCCTCTCCGGGAACCTCTCTAAATTTATGGGTCCATTTCTGCTTTTTGTTTGTTTATTCATTTCTTTTTTTTTTTGACATTCCACATATAAGTGAAATCATATAGTATTTATCTTTTTCTGACTTATTTCCACTTAGCATAATGCACTTTAGGTCGATCCATGTCGTCACAAATATCAAGATCTCATCCTTTTTATGGTCGAATAATATAATATTCCATACACACACACACACACACACACACACACACACACACACACCATAGCACACCTTCTTTATGCCTTGAACTACAGACACATGACCTACTTCCATAATTTGGCTACCGCTGCAATATACATAGGCATGCATACATCTTTTCAAATTAGAGGGGTTTTTTTTGGGGGGGGGAGTAAATACTCAAGACTGGAATTACTGGGTTTTATGGTATTTCTATTTTTAATTATTTGAGGAAACTCCATACTGTTTTCAACAGTGGCTGCATCAGTTTACATGGCCACCAACAGTACACCAGTGTTTCTTTTTCTCCACGTCCTTGCCAGTACTTGTTTCTTGGTTTTTGATTTTAGACATTCTGACTGGTGTGAGGTGATACCTCATTGTAATTTTGTTTTGCATTTCCCTGACGATGCGTGATGTTGAGCATATTTCATGTGTCTGTCGGACATTTGGATATCTTCTTTGAAAAAATTTCTGTTCATGTCTTCTACCCATTTTAAGTGGAATATCTGCGTGTTGAGTTCTATGAGTTCTTTATGTATTTTGGATACTAACCCCTTATTGGATATGTAATTTGCAAGTATCTTCTCCCTGTTGGTAGATTGCCTTTTAATTTTGTTGGTTGTTTCATTCCCTGTGCAGAAGCTTTTAATCTGATGAAGTCCCAATAGTTTATTTTTGTTTTTGTATGCCTTGCCTCAGGAGACCTATCTAGAAAAATGTTGCTGTGGCTGAAAACAGAGAAATGACTACCTGTGCTCTCTTCTGGGATTTTTATGGTTTCATGTCTCAAAATTAGGTCTTTAATCCATTTCAAATTTATTTTTGTGGATGGTGTGAGAAAGTGGTCCAGTTTCATTCTTTTGCATGTAGCTGTCCATTTTTACCAGCACCATTTATTAAAGAGACTGTCTTTTCCCCATTGTAGAGTCTTGCCTCCTTTGTCATAGATTAATTGAACATATAGGAGTAGGTTTATTTCTGGGCTCTCTATTCTTCCATTGATCTTTGTGTCTGTTTTTGTGCCAGTACTATACTGTTTTGATTACTATAGCTTTGTAGTATATCTTGAGATCTGGAATTGTAATACCTCTAGTTTTGTTCTTTCTCAAGATTGCTTTGCCTATTTGGGGTCTTTTTTGATTCCATACAATTAAATGTCTTTCCTTTGATGCTAATGGATAACTATGTGAAGAAGAAGTACAGAAAATTCTTGTAAGCAATATCTACTGGTATAAAATGTTCATTATGATAATATTCTGAAGCGTGTTTGAATACCTTTTACTGCAGTATTTTTCCTCCTAGTTCATGTATACCATTAGTGATAAAATTGAGCCTCGGAGGGCACCTAGGTGGTTCAGTTGGTTAAGCATCTGCCTTCAGTTCAGGTCATGATTTCACAGTCCTGGGATCAAGCCCTGCCATGGGCTCTCTGCTCAGCAGGAAGTCTGCTTCTCCCTCTATCCCTCCTTCCCACTCATGCTCACTCTCTCTCAGATAAATAAATAAAATCTTTTAAAAAGTTGAGCCAAGAAAAGTTAAAAAATCTGAGGAATAAATTTTTATCGGGAAAGCATTTTCATATAATGAAATTATATGAAATTATAATGATATTGTCATATGTGAAGCTATGATCTTTACAAATATTGTCATTGCTCCTGTCTTCTTTTGAGAAACTGCTCTGATTTATTTCCTCACTTTTAACATTTATATACATATTCCATTTACATATATATGATTTATGAGCCTCAAGTAAAAAATGTCATTAATAAAATAATATATATTACAATGGTCTATTATAATGTAATAAAAAATTTTAAAAGAACAGTAGTTTTATAGTAGCCTTAGTTGTAAAATTATAATATATGCATTTAGATCTGATCAAACTTAAGAATATAGATTTTCTAGCTTTGTCTTTAAAAATACACCCAAAACAGGAAATTTCAAATAAAACTTAACTTATTTTTCTTTTTTTCTATTTTTTCTATTCCTTTCCTTTCTAAATTAAAAACCATTTTACAAATATAACAGGAACGCAAGAACATAACACATTCTGTGTGGGTGATTTCATACTTCTTTTGCTTTTTTTGCATTGAAATTATTAATGAAATGTTCAGCTAATGCTTTTGCATTCAAGTTCTTTAGAGGTTTATTTTTAAATGAGAAGGTGGGAAGAACAAAGTCTGTACATAGCTCTCCACCTCTGCAGCAGGGGAGCAGCAAGAAGCCACAGCTATCTAGCTCGCAAGGGTACTCTTTTTAAAACCTATAGTCAGTGGGATAATTATGTCATCTAACGTGTGCATGGGGTTTCAAATTTCATGAAAAGTCTCCTGTCCAAAACACTTTCATAAATAAATTTTTTATGTCCCTTTAAGAACCTCATATGACTATTGTCACCTGTGGCCTAGTTATAGGAACATAGCTAAACTTCAAAGCAAGACCTCATTGCAAATGCAATACACTCAGTGTATGCATCTGAGTGTTAGAATTTATTATATCTTGTCAGGCATCTGCAGCAGGAAAAGTGAGACAAACTGCTGACTGAGGGAAAATATTTCCTTAAATATTTCATATCTAGAACATTTGAGATAGTATAAAATTATGTGAAGGTTTTAGTTTTCATTCTTAGATTCAGAATTGTGTGGTTAGTCTATTGAGATCATAAATGAAAATGCTATAAATATTGGCTTTCCTAGGTTACTCCCTATACAAAGCACATTAAAGGTCATAACTTACTAGAATATTGCCAACTATTATATTTCTGCAAGAGCTGATTCTGCATTTTGCCCAAAACAAAAGAAGAAATCTTTGGGGCTAAGATTAATTAAAGAAAAAAAGCTCAAACAGGACATAGCTCTTTCATAATTTTTCAGGACTAACATGGGTTTAATGGGAGTTGATATCACTTTAAATGGGATTTGCTGCAGGACAAAGACATGTTATTTATTTACTTACTTATGAACTATGAATATGGATATTTTATTTGGAGATTGCATTCAATAAATTTGTATTCAATTGGTTTTGTTCAGTTGAAGATGCTAGTGCCTTTGAATACTGACCACTTCTGTCACTATGGAGACCGTAGTACTTATCTACATTGGTTAGGTAATTGGCAAAGAATGCTTTTCCATAGGCAGCAAAATGGACCTCATTAGTTCTTTCCTAATATTTTAACTTGGTAAGAATTGAATAATATAGAAATCTGGTACTTCAGACCAGTAGGAATGCATATCTTAATATGTTAACATTTTTACACTCTTTATTACATGTGATGGGATGAATTATGTCCCTTTAAAATTCATATGTTGAAGTCCCAACTCCCAGCACTTCAGGATGTAACCATATGTGAAACTATGATCTTTACAAACTAATTATGTTAAAATGAGGCCCTTAAGGTGGGGTCCTAATCCAATATGACTGTTGTCCTTATAAGAAGAAGAAGAGACACTAGGAATGGGCACACACGGACAAAAGGCCATGTGAGGACACAGGGAGAAGGCAGCTGTCAGCAAGCCAGGAGAGAAGCCTCCTTGGACAGAAACCGACCCTGCTGGCACCTTGATCTTAGACTTCCACATCCAGAATTGTGAGAAAATAAATTTCTGTTGTTTCGACCACCGAGTCCGTGGTATTTTGTTATGGCGGCCCCAGTAAACCAACACAGTACAAATGATAGGATCCATTTACATTCCTTATAACCTTTTAGCAAAAAAATAAATGGGATCCCGGTTCAAAGGAGGTGTTTGGAATCTGGTATCTTTTGATTACTTGATTCCTTAAGAAGGGCACTGTATATTATCTATGCTAGAAAGAGAAAGTATCAGAGAAGGTTAACACATTTGTTAAATGTGAATAGCACCTTAAAAAGAAAAAAATTCCAAAGGACGAAAGATCCATCTGCCCTTTCTTCCTTGAAAAATAGATACGTGATTTCTCTGTGAGTTCTTGGTTTTGATATGAATAAAATGCATAATATAGCAGATTGGTGGCATTTGGTGTAAAATGGGGAAAATGCAAACTTATCTACTGTAACTTCTACCCTCTCCCCCCTTTTGGTGTTGCACTCCAATTTTCCTTGGTCCTTGTTTATATCCTAATGCTTTTTTTTTTTCTTTCCCGGAGTAATTTCTGTGAGGGATCTCTTTTTTTTCCTGAAGAGAAAGGCTAGTGTCATGATGCTGTCTGTATTCCACATATGAGTCAAAAGAATTTTTACCACTTTTAAGTTAAGCATTTGGCATTTGGTTTGCTGAGGTATGCCCGAATTCGGGAGCATAGAGAACTCTCCACCCTGTTATAGGAGTCGGCAGCCAAGCACACAATTGTATACCCCACTGGTGGCTTCCAGTCTGTGCAGTTGGTGGTTGCCATCTTTCTATGTGGATCCCCCTTATTCTGCTCAGAGACACAATCACAAGAAGCTTCCAAAAAAACCTAAGTAATCAGAGACAAACCAGAGAAAAATGGAGAACAGAAGCTTTTGAAAGATTAGGTTCATAGTGGTTCCTCCTTCCCTTTGTTTCAGGGGATCATTTATCTGCCAGATTTGTGGAAGCCCAGAGTAAGGATGCACAAGTTTCCAGTTCCTTACTTTTCCATATTGAATATTTGGAGAATGGAAAGGGAGGAAGAAGAAACTTGATGGAGCCAATTCTTACCTCTTCTCTATGGCAGAGCTCATGGACTACCATGGCCAGAACTGGAAGTATTTATTTTCTCCTTCAGGACTCCCTTGCCCTCAAAATGTAGGCTCGCATGTAGCACTTAACACTCAGTTCACATTACAACAACCTGACCTAGTGCTCCTTAGAAAACTCTTGTCTCTCCCCTCCAAATCCATCCTCCAGTGCTCTGGTTTGGGATGCTGGCTGGGGCTGCTGCTCTGCAAGCCACAGCTGTCCTTTGCCAGTGGCTGCCTGTTGGGCTGCCTAAATACACAATAATAGGAGAGAAGAAGTCTAAAGCAAGGGAAGAGATTGCTCTGTCCTGTGAGCTTCCTGTCTGTTTTCTGCAGCTGTAAACTGCAGGCAGTAGAGGTGTCATCCACTTGGAGCCGCTGTATCCAGTTTGCAGGTTCCCCAACTTGGCGGACCCAGCTTTCTGATGCCCAAGTCAGAAACACCAAGCAAGCAGTGTTCTCTTCCCAGAGGTCTGACTTCTGGTCTAAGAGATCTCCTCCTCCTCCTTCTCCTCCTCCTCCAGTAATCTAAATTTCAATAATTCCATCCTCTTCACTCCTTCCATCCCTCATTCTGCTTCCTACAGCTACTAACTCTGGGATATTCTGGTGTTCTTTTTTTGTCTTTTCTGTTCTTACATACTTACTTAATAATTCTTTTTAGCCAATTCTCTCCATTAAAATAACTGGTATAATTTCTGTCCTTTTTTTAAGACACAGGATGAATTACCTGTGTTTGCGTATTCTTCCCTTCCTGTCTGTGAATTCGTCAGTATGCCAGGTAATGCAAACCATACTGTCATTGTTTACTGAGCAATTATTATGTGCCTTGCTCCATGTTAAATCTTTATATGTGGTCTACTCCCATTTCACAGAGAGATAGGGATAAAGGCAGTTAAGTACCCACTTGATGCCAGAATCAGGATTTGACTCTGACTCCGAGGTCTAAGCTCTTAAGCATTCTATTAATTTGTCTACTTTATATTTGTACCCTAATTCTTTCCTCCCTGCTCCTATTAGATACCCAGTGTACTGCCTTTTTAGAGTAGGCATGATGGGAATAATTGTTCAATAATGAGTACTTTAACTAAACTAGCTAAGCTTGTGATATCTATATATGAGAAAATAAAGCTTCACCTATTTGTCCTAAATTAAATCTATAGTCTAGAAGATATCTTGAGCCAGTAAGAAGACTGTGATGCCAGATTGACCACTGATCCATTCATCTCCTTGAGCCTTGATACCATGATCTGTAAAAATAGGGTTTGGATGTATTATTTTATTTTTCTGTCATCCTGGGAGTGGAAAGAGGAGAAGTTCTATCAATTGGACATTGTCAACACATATGAATTATTTGAAATAACCTAGCTTCAAACCATGGATTACAAAATACTCTGCGGAAACACAAAATTGGCTAGAATAAAATGTCCATGTTCAATCAGTTTTCTGTCTTTAGGACTGATGCTTTCCAAATTTTAATGTGCATATAATCACCTGAGGATCTTGCGAAACCACAGATTCTGATTTAGAAATTCTGGGGCATGGCCCAAGACTCTGCCTTCTCACAAAGCCCCATGTCATGACCGCACAGTGGTAACAATGGCGGCACATTCATTGGTCACTTACTACATGCCAATTATACTGTCTCTAATCTTCACAAGAATCCTATAAAGTTATTATTATTCTGATTTTTCAAATAATGAAACTAAGACTGGGAACAAGAGCAGTAACTTGGTGACAGTCTCATGGTAGGAAAATCATAGAATTGGAATTCAAACTCATTTCTTCTGACTCCAAATCTTTTGCTATTTGCATTGCAACCAGCAAAGTAGTTACAAATAGGGCATGTGGTTTGTAAATATAAGATTAGTACTGAAGCTATCAGAGTAGTTAACTTTATTAAATGCTTTGATACTTTGAGGGAAGGAGGCGGGGTGGCAGAAGAGTAGGGGACCTTGTTTCATCTGGTCCCTTGAATTTAGCTAGATATCTATCAAATCATTCTGAACACCTATGAATTCAACCTGAGATGTAAGGAAAGAATTGCTGGAATTCTTCAAATGGAAAAGCAATGGTTTTTGCAAGGTAGGAGGCGTGGAGAAGTGAATCTGAGGGGATATATCAGAAGATAAATGGCAGGGGGGAGAGAGCCTCTATAAGCCAGCTACGAGAAAGTAATATAGCCCTGGAGTGCAAAATTAGAGCTTTTAGAAGTCTGCTCCAGTGAGAGATGTTCCTGCCTGGGAGGAGCTCAGGTGATGAAATGGGGCAGAATTCTAGGTAGCGGATGCCTGGGTGGCTCAGTTGGTGAAGCGTCTGCCTTCAGCTCAGGTCATGATCCCTGGGTCCTGGGATCAAGCCCCATATCGGGCTGTCTGCTCAGTGGGGAGCCTGCTACTCCCTCTGCCTGCCGCTCACCCTGCTTGTGCTCTCTCTTTCTTTCTCTCTCTCTCTTTCTAACAAATAAATAAATGAAATCTTTAAAAAAAATCGTAGGTGGGACAGTGTAGTCTCAGGATCCCCCTGGTCACAGAAAGAACAGGGATGCATGAGTGCAGCAGAGTTCCCAAGCATTGGAGTGGGTAAACTGGCTATGGTCAGTGAGTCCGGGAGTGGGCTCTCAGCTCAGTTTGTCATAAACTGTGAACCATGGCACATCCAGCGACCACTCTCCATGCAGGGGCCTTGCAAGAGGATTGGTGTGGTACACACTGCAGGAGTCTGCAGAGTTTGGTGCACACAAAAGTAAAGACTGCTTTCTCTGAGAGTTTACCAAAGAGAGGGGGCCATAGTCTTTCAGCTCTGGGACTGGAGAGTGCAGTCATTTTCGTTTTCATCCTCTAAAGTGGTAGGGAAAGTCTTCAAAGAGCAAAAGCCACATAGAACAACCCAAAGCAGCTTACACTGAGCCCAGCCCCCCTGGCAAGCAGTAGTGCAACTCTGTGCAGGCAAAGACTCCTGAAAATCAGCACAGCAGACCCCTCTGCCAGAAGACTAGCTGGAAAATCAGGCTAATAGCAAGTTTACAGAGCACATAGAACTGCAAAACTCCAGCGCTAGAAGAAAATAGTATGTAGAATTCAAGGGTTTTTTCTCATTATTCTTTCGTCTTTCAGTTTAAAATTTTCCTTTTCTTTTTTGTTTTTTCCCCTTTTAACTAGTTTGTTATTTTATCAACTCTTTCTAAGTCTTTCTTTAACTTTCATTTTTACATTTACATTTTATAGATATATTCTTCATTTTTGGCTTCCATTCGCTGTATTATATATATTTGCTTTTGTTACAATTTGGGATTTAGTGTCGAACAAAGACCAAAATACACCCAGGACCAAGTGGATCACCCTGTTTTGTCCATCTGAAAGATTATATTCTCTCCTCCCCTTTTTTTCTTTTTCTTTTCTCTTTTGGTTTCACACCTCTTCAAATTTGGCTAGTGTGTATTTTACTTGGGTCATAGGTTGGGCATTTTGATTTTTGTTCTCTTGTTCGTCCATTCTTCTCTGGGCAAAATGACTAGAAGGAGGAATTCACAACAAAAGAGAGAACCAGATATAATACTCTCTGCCAAAAATCTAATTGATATGGTTATAAGTAAACTGTCAGAACTAGAATTCAGGATAATGATGATAAAGGTACTAGCTGGGCTTGAAAAATGTATAAAAGACACTAGAGAATCTCTTAGTGCGGAGATAAAATCTAATCAGGACAAAATTAAAAATGCTTTAACTAAGCTAGTCTAAAATGGATGCTCTCACAGCTAGGGTAAATGAGGCAAAAGGCAGTGACATAGAAGACAAGAAGATGGAAACGAGAAAGCTGAGGAAAAGGGAGAAAAACAACTAATGGACCTAGAGGAGGAGGCTTTGAGAAATCAGCAATTCCATAAAGCAAAACAATATTATAATTATTGGGGTCCCAGAGGGAGAAGAAAGAGAGAGAGGGACAGAAGGTATATTTGAGCAAATCATAGCTGAGGGCTTCCCTAATATGGGGAAGGAACAGGCATTTAAGTCCAGGAGGCAGAGAGAACCCACCTCAAAATCAATAAAAATAGATCAACACCCCAACATATAATAGGGAAGTTTGCAAATTTCAGGGATAAAGAGAAAATCCTGAAAGCAGCTCGGGACAAGAGGTACTTACCAACAAGGGTAGAAACATAAGGCTGCCAGCATACCTGTCCAAAAAAAACCTGGCAGGCCAGAAAGGACTGGCATTATATATTCAAAATGCTAAACAAGAAAAATATGCAGCCAAGAACTTTATCCAGCAAGGCTGTCATTTAAAATAGAAGGAGAGATAAAGAGATTCCAGGACAAACAAAAACTAAAGGAATTTGTGAACATTAAACCAACCTGTAAGAACTGTTAAACGGGATCCTGTAAGCAAAGAGAGGGCCCAAAAGTAACATAGACCAGAAAGAAACAGAGACAACCTACAGAAACAGAGACTTTACAGGTAGTACAATGGCACTAAATTCATATCTTTCAATAGTTAGTCTGAATGTAAATGGACTAAATGCTCCAATCAAAGGACGCAGGGTATCAGACTGGATAAAAAAGCAAGACCCATCCATAGGCTGTCTATAAGAGACTCATTTTAGACCCAAAGACACCTCCAGATCGAAAGTGAGGGGGTGAAGAACGATTTATCATGGTAATGGACATCAAGGGAAAGCTGGGGTAACAATCCTTTTATCAGACAAACTAGATTTTAAACCAAAGACTATAATAAGAGGTAAAGAAGGACACTATATCACAATAAAGGGTCTATCCAACAAGATCTAGCAATTGTAAATATTTATGTCCCTAAGTTGGGAGCAGCCAATTATAGAAACCAATTAATAACAAAATTAAAGAAACACATTGATAATAATACAATAATAGTAGGGAACTTTAACACCCTAATCATAGCAATGGCAGATCATCTAAGCAGAAGATCAACAAGGAAACAGGGCTTTGAATGACACACTGGACCAGGTGGACTTCACAGATATATTTAGAGCATTCCATCCTAAAACAACAGAATACACATTCTTCTTGAGTGCACATAGAACATTACCCAGAATAGATCACATCCTGGGTCACAAATCGTCTCAACTGGTACCAAAAGATTGGGATCATTCCCTGCATATTTTCAGACCACAATGCTTTGAAACTTGGACTCAATCACAGGAGGAAATTTGGAAGCAACTCAAACACTTGGAGGTTAAAGAGCACCATACTAAGGAATGAATGAGTAAATCAGTAAATTAAAGAATTTTAAAAAACCCCATGGAAATAAATGAAAATGAAAACAACTGTTCAAAACCTTTGGGATACAGCAAAGATGGTACTATGAGGGTCTTAGGAGAAATACAGGCCTTTCTGAAAAGATTAGAAAAGTCTGAAATACACAAACTAACCTTACACCTAGAGGAGCTGGAGAGAGAACAGCAAATAAGGCCTAAACTGAGCAAGAGAAGAGAAATAATAAAGATTAGAGCAGAAATTAATGAAATAGAAAACAAAACAACAGTAGAACAGATCAATGAAACTAGAAGCTGGTCCTTTGAAAGAATCAGTAAGATCAGTAAACCCCTAGCCAGACTTATTAAAAAGAAAAGAGAAAGGACCCAAATAAATAAAATCATGAATAAAAGAGGGCAGATCTTGACCAACGCCAAGGAAATACAAACAATTATAAGAACTTGTTATGACCAACTATCTGCCAACAAATTAGGCAACCTGGAAGAAATGAATGCATTCCCAGAGACATACAAACTACCAAATAGAAACAGGAAGAAATATAAAACCTGAACAGACCCATAACCAGCAAGGAAATTGAATCAGTAATTACAAATCTCCCAACAAACAAGAGTCTAGGGTCTGATTGTTCCTAGGGGAATTCTACCAAACACTTTTTAAAAAGGATTTTATTTATTTATTTGAGAAAGAGAGAGAGAGAAAGAGAGAGAGCATGTGCGGGAAGGGGGAGGCAGAAGCAGACTCCCTACTGAGCAGGGAGCCCAACACGGGGCTTGATCCTAGGACCGGATCATAACCTAAGCTGAAGGCAGACACTTGATTAGCTGAGCCACCCAGGCGCCCCCCGTACCAAACATTTAAAGAAGAATGAATACCTATTCTTCTGAAGCTGTTTCATAAAAATAGAAAGGGAAGGAAAACATCCAGACTGTTCTATGAGGCCAACATTAGCCTAGTCCCAAAACCAGACAAAGACCCCACCAAAAAGGAGAATTACAGACCAATATCCCTGATGAACATAGATGCCAAAATTTGCACCAAGATAATAGCCAATGGGATCCAACAGTACGCTAAAAGAATTATTCACCATGACCAAGTGGGATTTATTCCTGGGCTGTAAGGTTGGTTCAACATCCACAAATCATTCCACATCCACAAAACATGATAGATCACATTAATAAGAGAAAGGACGAGAACCAGATGATCCTCTCAATAGATCCAGAAAA
This sequence comes from Ursus maritimus, assembly GCF_017311325.1. NCBI lineage: Eukaryota > Metazoa > Chordata > Mammalia > Carnivora > Ursidae > Ursus > Ursus maritimus. Next base: position 52,547,542 of record NW_024424230.1, on the reverse strand, counting down.
AGAATTTGACAAAATATAGCATCCTTTCCTGATTAAAACTCTGCACAGTGTAGGGATAGAAGGAACATACCTCAATATCATAAAAGCCATCTATGAAAAGTCTACAGCAAATATCAACCTCAATGGGGAAAAGCTGAGAGCTTTTCCCCTAAGGTCAGGAACATGGCAGGGATGTCCACTCTCACCACAGTTCTACATAGTACTAGAAGTCCTAGCCTCAGCAATCACACAACAAAAAGAAATAAAAGACATTCAAATTGGCAAAGAAGAAGTCAAACTCTCACTCTTCAAAGATGACGTGATATTTTATATGGAAAACCCAAAAGACTCCACTGTAAAATTGTTAGAACTCATACAGGAATTCAGCAACATGGGAGGATATAAAAATCAAGGCACAGAAATCAGTTGCATTTCTACATACTAACAATGTAACTGAAGAAAGAGAAATCAAGGAGTCGATCCCATTTACAATTGCACCAAACCCCATAAGATACCTAGGAATAAACCTAACCAAAGAGGTAAAGGCTCTATACTCTGGAAACTACAGAACACTTACGAAAGAAATTGAGGAAGACAGAAAGAAATGGAAAAAATTTCCATGCTCATGGATTGGAAGACCAAATATTGTGAAATGTCTATGCTACCCAGAGCAATCTACACATTCAATGCAATCCCTATCAAAATACCACTGCTATTTTTCAAAGAACTGGAACATATAATTCTAAAATTTGTATAGAACCAGAAAAGACCCTGAATAGCCAAAGGAATTTTGAAAAAGAAAACCAAATCTGGTGGCATCACAAAGCCAGACTTCAAGCTCTATTACAAAGCTGTGATCATCAAGACAGTATGGTACTGGCACAAAAACAGACATAGGTCAAAGAAACAGAATAGAGAACCCAGAAATGGACCCTCAACTCTATGGTCAACTAATCTTCAACAAAGCAGGAAAGAATATCCAATGGAAAAAGGACAGTCTCTTCAATAAATTTTGCTGGGGAAATTGGACAGCCACATGCAGAAGAATGAAATTGGAACATTTTTTACTCCATACACAAAGATAAGCTCAAAATGGATGAAAGACCTAAATGTGAGACAGGACTCCATCAAAAACCTAGAAGAGAACACAGGCAGTAACCTCTTCGACCTCAGCTGCAGCAACTTCTTGCTAGACACATCTCCAAAGGCAAGGGAAACAAAGGCAAAAATGAACTATTCAGACTTCATCAAGATCAAATGTTTCTGCACATGAAAGGGAACAGTCAACAAAACTAAAGGCAACCTGCAGAATGGGAGAAGATGTTTACAAATGACATATCAGATAAAGGACTGTATCCAAGACAATAAAGAACTTACCAAACTCAACACCCAAAAAACAAATAATCCAGTCAAGAAATGGGCAGAAGACATGAATAGACATTTTTCCAAAGAAGACATCCAGATGGCCAACAGACACATGAAACAATGCTCCACATCACTTGTTGTCAGGGAAATACAAATCAAAACCACAATGAGATACCACACCTCACACCTGTCAGAATAGCTAAAATTAACAAGACATGAAACAACAAATGTTGTTGCGGATGCAGAGAAAGGGGAACCCTCTTACATTGTTGGTGGGAATGCAAGCTGGTACAGCTACTCTTGATAACAGTATGGAAGTTCCTCAAGAAGCTAAAAATAGAGCTACCCAAGACCCAGCAATTGCACTACCAGGTATTTACCACAAAGATACAAATGTATTGATCCAAAGGAACACCTGCACCCCAATGTTTATAGCAGCAATATCCACAATAGCCAAACTGTGGAAAGAGCCTAGATGTCCATCAACAGATGAATGGATAAGGAAGATGTCATATATACTTATACAATGGAATATTACTCAGCCATCAGAAAGGCTGAATACCTACCATTTACATCAATGTGGATGGAACTGGAGGGTATTAAGCTGAGTGAAATAAGTAAATCAGAGAAAGACAATTATATGGTTTCCCTCATATGTGGAATATAAGAAATAGCACAGAGGATCATAGGGAAAGGGAGGGAAAACTGAATGGGAAGTCATCAGAGAGGGAGAAAACCATGAGACTCTTACCTATAGCAAACAAACTGAGGGTTGCTGGGGGGGAGGTGGGTGGGGGAATGGGGTAATTGGGTGATGGGCATTAAAGAGGGCACGTGATGTGATGAGCCCTGGGTGTTATATGCAACTGATGAATCACTGAACATGACATCTGAAACTAATGATGTAATCTATGTTGGCTAATGAAATTTAAGTTAAAAAAAGAAAAATGCTTTGATATTTTGAATTTAATGTGGTTTGAAGTGTTTTGTGGAATTCACTATTTAAATTTTAAATTCTTGTTTACACCTTGTCTAAAAATATCACAACCATTTCAATAGCGTTTCACAGTCCGAGTATTCATTGTAATTGAGAACTTCATTAAAACAAAACTGTGATGTGGATAAAGGGTATACATATTATCTGTCAAACTTAAAAAGAAAGAGAAAGGAAATGAAGTTGGGAATTGAATGTGAGCATTAGGTGCCATGCTAACTAAAGCGCCAATCCATATTGGCACCAGTGACTTTTAACTGCCCTGTCACTCTTGGTCTACAGATTGAAGCCAGATTAAGAGAGAAGAAAAGTAATTTCACCAGCAGCCCCCAAAGATTTCACCTCTAGATGTAGATAATGAGCATTGCCATGGATACGCTCTTTTACCTGAATAGAATCTAAGGGAATTGGAAAACAAGAGACAAAGAAATAAGCTTAATTATTCATTTTTGGAAAAATCTCTACAGGCAATTTAACAGTAAAATAGGGTGACTAAGGAACACATACATTTCATGCCCATATGCCACAGAAATAACTAATTAGGCACAATATGCCAGTACTAATTATAGAAATGATTGCTGGAAGAAGGAAGGCTGAATATAGAGTAGCTGGCAACTTGATGGTCCTCTTGCTATGTAGGGTGTGCTGAATGTTGCAACGAGCTGATTGGTTGTTATTCTTTTTGCATGAGAATTGAATTGTAACTGATTTAATTTTTTTTCCTGATAACTTCCTGATTGCTGAAGAGGATGTTGAGGCAAAGACGGCAGGATAAATCTCTGAGAATGCAGAAAAGGGGGAAAATGATGTGACTTGGTAATTCTCAGCCAGTATGACTGATCCTGTGCATTTTCTTTGGTCAGATGCTCATTGCTAGGAGTAGAAGACAGCGTAATGAGGTCAACAGTTACTCCTGGCTTAAACTCTAGCCACCATCAAACCTATTTTTGATTCTCTCCAAAACGCTGCCTGAAATGCCATCAGGAAATCATTTTAAGTTGATGAGATGTCTTTGAAGACCAAGGAGGCAGGTGGAAAGCTCACATGCCTGAGTCCACTTGGACTTATCTCTTTCTCTCCTTCCCATTCTCAGTCTACAGGGCCAATTACTTCTGTCACAGGGATTTTTCTACCCACTTCCTCATTTTAAAAGTTAAGCCCTTTATATCTCCTTTTTGGAATTAAACCTGTAAATTGTGTTCTAGTCCTGATCTATCATTAGTTCATTGAACTTGGATGAATCACCCTAATCATCCAGACTTTAGTTTTTTAATTTGTGAAACAAACAAACGAACAAACAAACAAACAAACCAGATGGACTAGTAAGGATGCTTGAGAACTTTCTAGCAGTAACAGTTTTTAATCAGAGACACTCATCATTGTCCTACACTAGCCTTCCTGAATCTAGTCCCTTTTTCACTTTATCTTGCAGATCTGATTGCATCACTCTCTCACTGAAAAGCCTTAAGGTCCAAACTCTAGGATCCTATTTGAAAATCCTTCATGAACAGTGGCATTTTCTTGTCATACACCACAACTTACCCTCAAAACACTCCAAGTTCTAGGCAACCTCAATATTTTACTGTTCTAGACATAAAGCCAGTTTCCTGCCTTCACGCTTTCCTCATTGTCCTTTGGGGATGAAATGCTCCTTCCTCTGAGTGTAGTAATCAAGTTCAACCAGCCCATTGAGATGCAGCCTGATTGACACCTCTTCCAAGAAGCATTTCCGCATCCCTCCAACTGGAGATAGTAGCCACCTTCTATGAACCATAGTCATAATGCCTCTCCAAATCATTTTTATTTGGTTGGTAACCTTTTTTTTTTTTTTTAAGATTTTATTTATTTTATTCAACAGAGACAGAGACAGCCAGCGAGAGAGGGAACACAAGCAGGGGGAGTGGGAGAGGAAGAAGCAGGCTCATAGCGGAGGAGCCTGATGTGGGACTCGATCCCATAACGCCGGGATCACGCCCTGAGCCGAAGGCAGACGCTTAACCGCTGTGCCACCCAGGCGCCCCTGGTTGGTAACCTTTTATGTAGTGTTTATCTTTAAATAGTATTTTATACATACATGTATATGTATATGTGTTTACATATAATGCATAAGTAAATCTTTATATCTGATCATCTTTAATTTTAAACTCCTTGAGGACTGAAAACTTACTTATTTACCCAATCTCTGTATTTTCAGCAGTATTTGGCAACAGGGCCTCATTTAGCAAAGGGTTGACTCAAATAAGAAATACTAATCTGTGTTGCATTTGGTTTGATATTTTGCCTGTAACAGTGATTCTGAAGAACCTTTTGTGAAAAAACTTTTTGACTTCTTGATGATGACCTTTGAGATTAGAGATTTACCCAAAGAGCTTGGATTTCTCATCTCTAATTAGATATATACACACACACATCATACATATGCAATACATATATATGGGTCATTCAGAATTCAGCTTCTTTTAAAAGATATTTTGGATAACAGAAATCTTGGGCTTATTACCATTGTGTAAAGAGAGACTCCACTTTATTTATTCTTTACCTGTTATTCTGTTTATTCTTTCCAACCTTAAATCAGAACCCATAATCTCAGCATCCTTCTTCTATCACAAACTTCAAGACAATAGAAATTTAAATTCTCTCTCTCTGCCCCCACTGCTGCACACTTGCATACAGATCTCAGTCTGTTTGCACAGGGTGATCCTTCTTCCCACTTGACCATTTCATTTTCCTTCTTATGATCCTTTCCTAGCTCCATTAATAACTTGCTCGAGAGTTGACACAGGTATAATTTTTTTCAAGATACCCATTCATGAATATGAAACTGTCCTGTTGTCAGGGGTCAGGAGAATCATAGAATAAATGCCTGTTGAATATCTTGTAAGAATGACAAGGTATTGAATACGCATTTCAGAAAGAAACAAAAATGCCCAGTTTTCAGGAGATTCAGTCAGTCCATCAATAACTTCTCCATGTGACACACCAATAAACAGCTCGAAAGCTGGCAACACAGCTGTCTGTAGTGGATGCCAAGGAAACAGATGGTGGTAATGCAGGAAGAATGCTTTCCATCACTTCGCATTAAGCTCTTTTGATTATGCACCAAAAATGGGGAAGGAATTGACAGGCACCAGGGTGACTAAAGCAGGCTTTATCGCCACCACTTGTCAGCTGGAATATTTTAAACACACATTGATGAAGAACCCTTTGGGCTCATTCTACTCTCTCCCAGGTTCTCAAAGGACTTTCCTAGAAAAAAGATTTTCTCTAGTGATGGGTAGAAAAACTAAGGCCTCAAAGGAAACAGGACCGATGGTAACTGGCTCTAGATGAATGCTGAATCCTTTCCGAGATCGGGCCTCTACAAGGTGAGCTTTTGGTGTCCTTCCTCCATTCTAAAGCATTTATGAAGACAGCCACACCACGAGGCTGATGCAATAACATCAAATATTCTCTCTTGTAGCAATGTCGTGTGTGTGTGTGTGTGTGTGTGTGTGTGTGTGTGTTTTAAGAAAGAAACTATGTGGAAGAGTAAAGCAGTTGAGCTAGCATATGTTAAGAGAGGGAGGCTTGTTCTTTAAGATTTAAAAGTCTGTCTGTGATTACTTTCAAATTATTTCAACACATCTGAGCCTGTCAGTTATCTGTCTTCAACTAGCTGAGCTGAAGGAAGCAGGTGCGATTACAAGAAGGAGGATCCAGAGTGGATTACTTGCTTGCAGCCCCAGAGTTTCCTCCACCTTAATACCTCCCATGTGGGATATCTTGTGCATCTGAAAGTAACCCCTGAGCCTTATAACTGGAAAAGTAAGAGCAAAATTCACTTTGGTTGGTTTTGCTTGGTTTTTGTATCCTAAGGTTCACAATCTGTCATGATTCTAAAATGGTCATGAAAATAACAGGGTTACCTTATTGCTATTAACCCTGGAACAATTTTAAATAAAGAAGGAGGGATAGTAGGTGTGCATATTTTTATTTATAATCTCTCAGTGCCAAAACTGGCCCTTCTCTACTCTTTTTTGTGCTGCTGAGGCCAGTCCTCTGCAAACTCTTTCCC